>NW_015387691.1:535379-567404 GCF_001527695.2 Protobothrops mucrosquamatus
CCTGCGTGCCTCTGCTCTTGTTGGTTGTTAGCTGTAAGAAAGAGAGAGAATAAAGATTCACTAGCAACATGCATTGTCTCCTTCGCCATTATTCTCCGGACTTAACAAGCAGTAACTAATGATATTCCAAAAGGATCTGTCTTGGGGCTAGTATTGTTCAACATTTTTCTTATGACATGGTGTTAGGATTTATAAGCTGCTTATAAATCTGTGGAGGACACTAAATTGAGAGGTCTTCCCAACACCAAGTACAAGATAGCAATATAAACTGGAGGGGTTGAATATCTGGACTGAGAGAAGCAAAATGTCCTTCCACCGGTGGAAATGTAAGATCTTACAATTATGGAGGACAAGTATGGTCATTGACAACAAGATGAAATGAGCCAGCAATGTGACAGGTAAAAGGTAAAACAAGCCTGAACTGTATTAGAAGCAACATTGTTTCAAAATTGCCTGAAGGTCTTATTCCCCTCTATTCTGCACTGGTGAGATCACACCTGGAGTATTGTGTGTATGATTTTTGGTACCAAATTTTCAAGCATATTGACAAGTTAAAAGAAGCTTCAGAAAGTGGTGAAGGAACAACCGCTTCCTCTTAGGCAGGAAATAAATATTTTCTGACTCAGTGCCTGCTGACTTAAAGATTGCACTGATTAGGGAGGAAGTGTGGGAGAGGTAATGGTGGATTTAAGCTAATGGTAAAGCTAAAGGCAAAATAAATAAATAAATAAATAAAAACCAGCAGGACTTTTCTAATAAAATCAGTAAAAACTTCACCACCTCCAGTCCAGCCTGGTTTTGAACCATCACCTACTGAGATTGAGCCAGTTCCTCAAGATGAAATGCCAAAAACAAAGGAAAGGAACTAGATACTATAAAAGTTAAGAGGCTGCCTAAACACACTCAACTGAAGCTGGCAAACCTTATGTACCTGGTGAGGGAGGAACAAGATAAAATGCAATAAATTGTTATTGGTAAAACAGCTTATCTCTGCAGTTGGTCATTAAAATCTCAATGTTCTGAATGAATTAATCTTCACATGAGTCTGTTTTGTTTTAATGCAGTGTTTTTCTGACAGCTTAAGGGACATTAAGTAATCCCCTCACATCTCCTGATGTGTCCAGAATTGCTTTTCTGGATCCAGCAACCACTGGTCGACTGTATACTAAAAGAATCACCACCATCCAAATGAGGAAGCAAATATGATTCTAAGAATTGAGGACATACTCTGTAAGGCAGGGGTCCTCAACCTTGGCAACTTTAAGATTCGTGGACTTCAACTCCCAGAATTCCTCAGCCAACTTTGCTGGCTGGGGAATTCTGGGAGTTGAAGTCCACGAGTCTTAAACTTGACCCCTGCTATAAGGAAGAGATAGAGGAATTTGTGATGCCCAGTCTAGAGAAAAAAAAAAAAGACTGAGGAGACATTGTTCACTTATATAAAAGGGTGCCCTACGGAGGACATGCCAAAGTATTTTCCATTTCCACAGAAACAAAGGCTAGAAATAATGGGTCTAAGCTAGATTTCATTTAAACATAAGGTAAAACTTGCTGTTAGTAAGATCTGTGCAACAGTGTCTGTCTACACAGATTGTGGGTTCTTCATCTCCGAAGGTTATTAAAAAAGAGGATAGCTCAATTGGTTTTCCTGTAGACTGCAAAGATTGGTGCTTTGTGGTCCCTTGGAATTTAACAATTCTATGAACATAAAAAGCATCTTGATAGAGGATGCAATAAGGCTCAATTTTTAAACTCATAACCAACCTTTGGATTTTTAAAGGTAATTTCTGAAATTCTTTTGCTTTTCCTTTATAGTAAGATTTTTAATATTCACTGAAATATTATGCTAAGACTGTCTATATCAGAATGTAACACAATTCAGAATCTTATTGTTAATCTAATAAACCAAATAAAAGCATCCAGAGTAAGCCTAATAAATGAAAACTTCTCCTGGGCATATGTATGTGATACATTTGATGTTGATCACCTTCCTACCAAGCAATGGAGTGAAATTAGTTTATTTTCTATGGGCTATATTTGAAACTTTTGATTAATACTCTCAGTTTGAAGAAAATCGGGGAAACGGAAAATTAGATTAAGAACTATGCATTTCTTCCCTAATGTATTCTGACTGGAAGTAATACTTACAGTTGATTTGTATGATATAGCTACTAAAAAGACCTAGGATGGGGCCACTTATAGAATGGAGGCACTGCTGCAAATCACTAGATAAATATAGGTCCACATATTTCTGTTTAGTCTTCATACTGGCGGCACACATAATTTGGTGACCTTTTAAAATGCAGCCTCTTGACTGATTTAGCTTTCAGGAAGAGAGAATCCTTAGGCTACATGCTAGTATGTAATACTTACAGCACTTAGAAAATTAAAATATCTTGGATGAGTCCAGATAAAGATATTAATCAGCAGAAACAAGACAACTTTTTTCCCTTTTCAGCTTCAAGATCAAACCATTAAGCATTAAGATTTCTAAAGATAGGGAGGGATGGTAACTCAAATTGGAACTTGCTGTATATTGGAGTTGGACACTCAATACATTTAAATCAATACATATTAAAATTGTACCAAATTTCTTGCTTGTTTAGAAATAATCAATAGGCACTTGAAAACTCATGCTGTTAGTGTACACATGAGTCCAAATGTAGGATTTCCTTTTATAACCCTTTGACACAAACATCTCCCACAGACATACAGTATTTAAGGCTTTTTGATTTTTGTTCTATTGTTGAAAGTTTGTTTAGGAGGAAAATACAGACTAGGTGCATGATGTCCTTTTGTTAGTTCAGAGCTAGTCATTTGGAACCATCCAACGATTAAAGAACAACATCCTGCAGAGTCACAATGATGTTTATCAGGGTGTTGGATGCTGCAGCCAATTGACTTCCACCATAAGGCAGGAGGAGCTGTTTCCAACAGGGGAAAGGTAAAAGTCAATGTTGCATCCATTGGAAAGGACTTTGATGTATATGAATAGACCTGAACTCTTGCAGATGCTCTTGGAGAAATTCAGTAATAATGATGACATACAATTATTATGCCTCCATAGCTGTGCTAGAATAGAAACCCTATGCTTAGTTACTCAATTTATTGTCATGTTTGTGCTGTGTTTTGCACTGAGAGAAATGACGCCCATCCAGTAAGGTTCTCTAGAGATTCAGATTTCCAATAAAATGTTTTAAATTGCAAACATAGTAATAATTTGCATCATGTTAAAGAATCTGTATCTTTTCCTGGGATTATATGGCTTTGTGAAATTCTGGGTAATGGCACAGTTGTTTTAAGGTATTATAGACAGGTGCTCACAGTCAATCATGAAATAGATTTTGAAGACTGAATTAGTGCTGCCTAGCCCTTTAGTGAAAAGAATAATTCCATTTATTCTCAAGCATTACATACAGATATAGTGTCTCCCAAAATGTCAGAGGAACTGCAACCTGCCTTCCTATTGTAGGAACTGAATTCTATCCATTGGTTGCATAATAGCATACCTGAAGAGATCAAGTGCTGGTGAACTTAAAATGATTATGCTGGAAGAACTAGGAAATGTGTTCCTAGAAATGAGTTCCAAGGTTCTTAAAAAGCCTTGAATACTGCTGTTTCTTTATCTTAATAAATGTTTTACTTATTTGCTGAAAAGAAATTCAGCATTGCTTTCAGTAAAGGTAATAATTATAGTAAAATAAATTCCAACGTGTTCTAGTTGGTTTACTTCAACAATTGATAGTACATTGTCCTCAATCTGTATTGCTGGTTTGTTGATCATTAATAACCATGGTCACTTCTATTTTTTATAATAATTTTATTAAAAGTTACAATTAAAAAGTTTAATACAAACTAAAAAAGGAATAAAAGGAAAAAGATAGTTCAGAAATGAAAAAATAGACAAAAAACAAAAACAAAAGTATAATAGAGAAAAAGAAAAGAAACAAAGAAGCAACTTCCTCCTTCATCGCAACAACCATAAACAATTTTAGTAATTTATCTTACTGAATACAACAAATGGTCTGTCTTCCAATATCTTGTCTCTTATCTATAAACAAATCCTTAAAGCCTAGTTGTTCAGCCCTCATCAGCAAAGTCCATTAAAGTTATCTACGGTATTTTTATCTTGATCAAATAAAGCAACTTTATATTCCTGCCATTTAACTATCTTGATCTTAGTTAATGCTGATGGTCTTTTGTAATCTAGTCTTTACTGGAAGAACCAGTAATGGCTGCTGTTACCTATCAAAATCTAGTGTATTATAAAACTTTGTTTCTTATCTGCTTGCCCTCCAGCTCATTAACGTCAGCCAAAACAGCTCCCTTTTCCTTGGAACATTTCCTTCTTTCTTGAACGGCCACATTTCATTGCTTTCTATAAAAAAACCCAGTAAAGAATCAAAAACCTTATACAGAGGTACACTGAAAAGTTTGTTTAAGGAAGTGCAGAAAAGAAAAAAACTTCATCCCCAGCAAATATATTCAAAACTGAGAACTTATTACCAAATACATTTTCATTCCATCCCTCACACCATTTTCTGTAAATTATCACTAAATCCTCTGTTCTCTTTTTTTAGTCACAAAAATCCAATAGAAGTTAAGAAAATACCCACCAGCATAAATATATAGCTTCGCTTTCTATTTAAAACTTAATCACTCTAATGCTTCTCTTTAATAATGAAAATCTAATCTCAATTAACAATTAAACATCACAAAATTAAAAACTCTTAAACATTACCAGAGAAAAGTGACCTCTTATTTATATATTAAAATACTATTGTAGATATTGCAAACCAACTTATTACACCCAATTAAATGTTTCCAAAATGAAATCTATCCAGTCCAAAAAACTGTTAAAAATAACAACATATTTCGGCCCATTATTATAATAACCCCTTAGATATATACCAAAAGTAATAACATAGATATGGCAGACTAAACATTAACCCCACCCAATCAAATTAACTGTTGAACAACATTAAAAGTAGCAGCCCATTATCTAACTATAATCAAATCAATTTTGCATTTTTTCTTCTTTTTCCTAGCAGTCTTTAAATTCCATACATAAGTTCATCTGCTTTGTTTTGGTGTCTTTGTTTCTCCTCTCAAAGTCTCTGTCATCTTTATCAAAATCCATTTGTAATTTCAATGTAGCCTCTTCAGTAAATCTCTTATATTTCACTTCAAATAAGTAATCCACATCTTGCTTTTCATATCTTATTTGTGTATCTCTGAGTTTTTTGAATAGTCCTCTAGCTCCATTTGTAAATCTAATATTTTCATCCCTTTTTTGTAGGTTAAAGTTTTAGGGTCCTCTACAGTATAACGTTCTTTCAATGTTATTAAAAATAACTTGATTTTTTTGAACACTTTTTGTTGCAATAGAGGGTTAATTACCACACACAGTTCTTGAGTCCACAGATCATAAATTTTCTTTAAGTAGCCATCTGGTGCTTTCTAGTGGTTAACCTTCAAAGCCTTCTTATCAGTAAAGATAAGAATATAATATATAAAAATATAAACTCAGAAATTCTTTGCCACAGGAGAAGATATTTTTAGTTATTTTACAGTTCCAAAGGCTTTTTAATCTTGAAGAAGTAATAAGAAAACTAAATTCCAAAGTGATTAAGAAGATGAGGCTAGGTTAAACTTTGAGTCTTTAAAAAAGCTATATTAACAGCTCAGAGCATGATAAAGCCTGTGATTCCCAGCTGATCACAAGTGGCTGCAAAAACATCTGTTTCTCCTGTTGACTCCAGCTGTTTGGAATACATGAGGGTTATCTCAAGAGCTCTCTTTAATCTAGAGAGAATTATCAGCAGGCTTGATCTGGCATCCAGTTGCTTTTTGGCTGCTATGTCCCCTGCAAAGGGCGAGTGTTCCTTCACCTGCTCTATCAGAAGCATTCTCCTCTTCAGTATGATTTGTGAGGTAGATATGATGTCATAGGATTTGGTAAAATGACACAAATTTTTTATTTTGAAAGTCTGATAAAACTTCTCTCTCTCTCCCCCTCCATATATGTCCATGTGTATGTATGCTACCTCACTCACTTGCATACATGACAGTGGTTTTATGGTTTTATTATTTTTCTCCAGCAGTTTCCTTCACCAAAAACCCAGAACTTTCCCAGCTGAGTCCAGCCAAAAGCAAACCAATAGTAGTCCATGGAGCAATGGCCAATGAGTCCACAAGGAACATGAAAGTCCCCAAACAAAATAAGTTCACCAGGCAAATTAAATCCACATGTTGTTCCCAGTGTCATCTGTCTGCTGTGCTAAATAGCTAGTTCCTGATGCAGCCCATCAAAAGGGACGAGCTGCTGCCTAGCGAGTAGTTGGGCTGACTTTTGCTACTCCTGCCTTTTCTGTGCCCTATGTATGCTTGGATCAGGTGCAGAAGATAGTTCCTCTTCCTCATCATTGACCGGGTTCAGCTGCATGCTTTCCCCACCCGAAGGCTTAGGGCTGTTCTGCTGCAGCAGAATCACTCTCCGCTGGCTGCTTGTCCAGACGCTCTCCTATTGACCGGTCCACTTCACTTGGATTTGCAATCCCTGCCTTGGAGCCTTCCCTCCTGACTGGTTCATCCTTCTCCAAACTAACATCTGGAAAGGCATTTGGGGAAGCATCCAGGGGAGTCATCATGTGTGTGTATGTAATCTTGGAGAAACTATGCATTATCAACATGTAAAATTAAATCCAAATATTTTAATGTTTAAAACAGACTTCAGTAACAACTGATATATAATATTATTTATTATATATATATAATAAATAAAAAAAACATACAAATCAGATAAAGCCATAAATCAAAATTAAATATGGTTTAAATAACTGGGATATTTTTATGTATCATTTACAGTTACCATCTAATTCAGGGGTGTCAAACTCGATTTCACTGTAGGTCGCATCGTGGTTATCCTGGGAGGGCTGGGAGGGGCGTGGCCGGTAGGTGCAGCCAGTGCATGCACAGTAGGCAACGAGCTGTGGGGTCTGGCATCCCGTGAAAGGAAAGTGCTTGTTGGCTGCGAGGCCAGGCGGGACATGGAGGTGCTGGTGGCGGGCATGGTGCCGATGTGCAACTTTGGGGCTGTGTTCTGAGCACTTCCCTTTCAGCCAGGATGCCAGGCCCCACGGCTCATTGCCTCCTGTGCGTGCACCCATAGGGCAGGTCTGAGGCAGAAGGGGTGGCTCCTCACTATCTCCAGGTTGGATCCCTGGGTTGGATGCAGCCCGTGGGCTGTGTGTTTAACATGTCAGAATTTTGTGGGGAAAGTTCAGAAGTATTTCTGGAAATGTGTTTGGTACTTAGACCTTTAATATATGTGTTCAATGCCATTTAAGTTTTAAAAATTAAATATTTGGGTTTGAACATTAAAACAGAGTTCCCCAATCTTTCCAGCTTTGTGGCCTGGTGGAGGGGAGAGGATGGCTTTGTGTGAGCAGTCGACAAGCATGTGTGCACATGTTTGCACACATGCTTGTCCGCTCTATTTGCGCAAGCAGTCGGTACACACGCCAGCCTCATGCAAATGGAGCAGATGCTCATACCACTTGTGCAAGTGGGGATGCACATGTGTGCGTGCACTCACCCACCACTTTTGCAGGTCGGTTCCAAGTGGCTCAGGGTCCAGTATTGGGCCAGGGCCAGAGGGCTGGGAACCTCTGCATTAAAACATTCAGTGAAGCTTTTTGAAGATTGCTATACATTATCCCATCTACCTTTACCCAAGTATTAACTAGCTATTGCTAGTTAATACATTACTGGACAGGGGAAACCTTTACCTTTACCTTTTTTGGTCAGGGTATATAAAAATGTTACCATTTTAAGATGGGGCAAATGAAATTGTTTTGTGTGGAAGTGGTGATAATACATCATTCGACTAATTTGCTTCCTTTTTGGAAGAGAAAAAGCTTCATGATAAGTATTTTCCTAATATTTGATGATATGAGGGAAAACAGGGAAATTGCAAGTAGAGGTAGCTGTATAGCAAATGCTATCTCATAGATAAGTAAAAGATAAAAGATAAAAAGAGTACCAATAAAAACTGATCTTTAAAATTTTATTTTTTTAAAGCAAAAAAAAGAACCTCAGTAATTTTATGCAAATTTATAGATAATACCAAATGAGAATTTACTGCTTAAGGAATACAAAGTAAAACAATTCCATTGAACTTACCCATGTCATTGGTGTGTTTTGTAGGATATTTTTTTTTGACCAGAATGCAGAATACAGATAAAAACTAATAGTATCCTATTCCATCAATTAAGCTCAATCTACTCTGTTTCATTTTTCTGAATTCCTTTTTGTATCTGAATATTTTGGTTTTCATCACTAGATGTCACTATCTGAGCATGGAAAACATGTTGAACTCTTAGAAATGGTTGCATCTTCCTCCCCCATCTCCTTTTTCTTCATTTTCCACAGAAGAAGTCTCTCTCTCTCCCCTCTCTCACCCCAACATTTGTGAGGGATGTTAGTTTTTGCTTTGGTAAATTGAAATATTTTGAAGACCGTTGGGGAGAGGAACAACAAAGACTGTGAGCTTCCTTTTGTCCCAGTCTCTTGGCAATTTTGAATTAAACAGGTGTATTCTGCTGGATTTCAAAACATCGTTGCTGGTTATTCTTTCTTTCTGTTTGCAGTGTGCAGGTGGTGGGACTGATTGTATTTTAATCTTTTTTCTCTAGGGGCAAAGACCAAAACAAAGCTGCGTACTTTATGAAAAAGAGTGATACAATGTTTATTTTCTTGATTTTGATCTTCTCATATTCTCATAGAAATGATTATTTAATACAGAGTATAGATATACAATGCAAATACATAAGCTGCCTAGCCTTCTTAGTAGTGAAGCATGAATCCTATAAATAGAACGTTTTTAAGAGAAACTCAGCTGGGTTCCCCCCCCCTTATTTCTTGCTGCAGGGTAGGCAGTAAACATTTGTTCCATAGCTCCAGAGCATTTTAAATTCCTTTCTAAGAATAACAATAGTGGGACGTATACTATGATACAAATATCTGAATACTATTATTTTGCTATCTTTATCTGGGCATTGGCATATCACCACTGATGCTCCTTTAAATACAGTACAGGTGGTAGTCCTCGACCTATGAAACAGTTGGGACCAGAATGTCACCCGCTAAGTGATGCAATCATTAAGTGAGTCACATGATCAGATCTGATTTTACAATCATTTTTACTGCAGTCAGTACATGAGTCCCTGTGATCATTAAGCAAATCATGTAGCTGTGAAGTGAATCACGTGATTGTTAAGTAAATCTGGCTTCCACCATTGATTTTGCTTATTGGAAGCTGGATTTGAGCAGGGAATGCTGCAACCATTGTAAATAGGAACATGTTGGCAAGCATCTAAATCATGAACATGTGACTGCACAGGTGGTGCAATGGTCATAACTTCAAGGATGGATTGTAAGTCACTTTCCCCAGTGCCATAACTTTGGAATGTTGCTAAACCAATGGTTGTAAATTGAGGACTACCTGTAATTGTTTACACATTATATTGAAAATGAGGAAAGAAGCTAGAAAACAAACTTTCTGGGAGACTTAAATTTCAACTTGTAGATGCATGTCTCTTACGCAGTTCTGTAGAAGCAAAGGGATGTAATTCTTGTGCCATTCAAATACATAGGGAAGACAACTCCTAGACCAGCTTATTTGGCATGTCAAATAAGAATTGTAGAAACTATAATCCCAACACATTTGGAAAAGACCAGGTTTGGAAAAGGATGATTTAACTATAATGCTTGGATAGGCATCATGGTCATATTGCTTATTAACAAAGTAGCTGTTGTGGTGTGTTTGACCACTCAAAAAATACCTGTTTGCCAGTAGACAAATTGAAGTGATTATTCTCTTGTTCCTCTTGATGCTATTTTTCTATCTAAGCTTAACTTTGCCTTTTTTGTTTTTTTATAGATGGGCATAATTCCAAATTGTGCTGCAGCTACCTACTGTTTTTAGTTGCCAAGATTGCCTAAGGGGCATTTGTAGTGCCTACGGTCATTCTTGTACATAAAGATGATGTTGGCAATTGGTGCTTTGTTTTGCAACATGACAAATTCTCAGTTAATTGTTTTTTCTTTTAATAAAAGAATCTGAAAAAAAAGATAATGTGAGTTGGGGAAGGAAGTAACAGAGAAATTGTTTACCTCCTCTTGAAGATTCTTCTCTGATTTTTGTGCCCATTCTCCGCTCTCTATTCTGCCAAGATTTAAAATGAGAGATTTGTTTATTTCAACTGCTGGCAAATCTTGCAAGAGAACTGATGTAATAGTAATGGTATATTTTCCATCATTTTAGTTATCAAGAAACTGTCAGTGTAAAATATATGTGTACAGTATCACAATGGACCTGACTAATCTTAAGCATTTTTTTAAAAAAGAATGTTTAGCTCTATCTGCATGAACTTTCCATATTTCTATATTAAAAAGTGAATTTGGCATTTACTATGACTCTGGATTTTAGGCATCTACATTCTAGTTTCAAGCATCAAAAGGATTGTATTTCACCCCATTTAAATTTAAATAGCATGCAACAATGTTTGGAGAGATGATATAATTAAAATACTTGTATTTCATTTCACTATATCATTAGAATTTTATGAATAACTTTGTTGATGCAAATATGAGTCTTAGATGACAATTTATATGTGAAAGTAAGCCCTACTGAAAAATATGGGCTATATTCTGGAATTAATAAGTGTAGAATTGTATTAATTTCTGTTGCCATTTTAAGACATGTTTTTGTTGTCCCAGCCATTTTTATTCAATGTTATTGAAATTCCTATTCTATGATTGTTTTTCTCTTTCAATTTTAAACTTGCAGCCATTTACCTATTTCTACACTTATGAAAATTATACATTCAGTTTGCAGGGAGAAAGAGTGAAAATCTCAAATTTCCTTTCCCCAGATACACACTATCTGTCTACTGCTTTACCCTCCTTTTCACTTTACCTAGTTTCCTAGAATTTACCTAGTTTTCCTAGAATTACAAATAAGTGAATTATGAAATTATGTTTGTATGAAAAATGTAAAAGCAGTTATTTCTTTTCCTATTTATGTGATAAATAGGTATAAATCAATTGAATTGGAACATGCTATTTTTGTCATATGGTTATTTTAATTAATGCAAATCCAATCAATATGTCAACCTATTGTGGTAATTCCCAAAGCAGTTGAGATAAAGAGAGAGAAGGGGGGGAAAGGAGAGGGGAGAGAGAGGGAGGGAGGGAGGGAGGGAGGGAGAGAGAGAGAGAGAGAGAGAGAGGTGTGTATTACTTTGACCTCCACTTCTGAAGGAAAATTATTGCTTCTGATCAGATAATTATAGGGTTATAATTATCCACCAACAAAGGGTATTGAAAGTCCATAAATGGAAAAAGCTTCCATTATGACTGTAGGTCAAGGACTACATGTACTCACATGGTCTGTATTACATATACCTGAATAGAACCAGTGTGGTGTGTTTACGTTAAGTGGTATATTTCATTTTTCATCTTTTTAAAAACCACAATGATAATATTTATTTAAATATTTCTATATTGTCTGTATGGTAAAGTACATTGTAATTAAATTCACTGAACATTGGTTTAAAGAAAAGTAACAGGAAATGAGCATTAATGTCAAAATAAAATTACCTTAATGGAGTGACATATCAGACAAAGATGACTAACTGATTCAAATACCTGGGTTCCATAATTTGACCTGAGTTAGTAATGTGTCAGTTACAGATTTACCTTGCAAAATAGATTCTTACCAGATGTGCTTTTCGACTAATTTCCATTAAGAATTAAATTAGACTGTATTAGCTTTCTTCCCACTGAAAATATTTCAGGCATGAACATGTAGCATGCATCTTGAGACCTTAGTTATTGCAAATGTTAACTTTTCCCAATTGCCTATAACTCAGCATTCTGTGTTGTCAACCAGACACTTTTCTGAAAGTTCACCATTATGGACAAAAGAGAGGCATTAAAGGTACCCTGCCTGTGATTTTGAAAGTTATAAATATCCAAACTAGTAGCTATGAATAACCAAGTTTTTGTGATATTCTGCCACTTGTGCTATCACCTGATTTTATGATAATTAATTTCATATTTTAACTGCAATGTTATTGTGGAATATTTATTCTGAGTGCCTTGCTAGTCAAAATTAAGAAAAATTGCATAACATTGTTTTATATGAGCTTTGCTCTATGAAAAGATTCTGCAAAACTTATGACCTTGTCTTATTGACAAAATATACTCCCATGGTCAATTTCCCACCCACCCAACTAAATTTATTCAATTGTGTCACAACTTGACATCTATAAAGGACAAATGCTCAAGTTTTATTTTTTCACTTCCTGCGAAGTATTTGTTTCTCTACTCTTTATAGTTCATATTAAATGTGGACTACTATTTCTTGTAAAGCAGGGATTCCCAACCGGGGGTGTGAGAAAACTTGGGTGTATATGCATAATTCATTGCCGTTATTTCAGACTTTTGTAAGGGGTGTGAGAATATATCTTGGGGTGTGAGGTATAGAAAAAGTTGGGAACCACTGTTGTAAAGAATTGTATTTGTAGAGAAACTATGATATGGGAATACAATTTTCTGTGCTTTACCCCAGAGATATAATGAAACAACAACAAATACACTATTAATATAATTCTGTGAATGGATTTTCTGAGTTTGTAAGATAATTCAATAATAAAATGTATTATGGAGATGTTCATGGGGCTAATGAAAAACACAGGGCATCAGTGGTTCTAAAAAAACAATTGTACATACTATAGGGAAAATATTATGCACATATACATAAAGATAGATGCTGACTACACGAATCACTGAAATAATAAATGAAAATGGGATTATTTGATTTTTTTTATATTGAAGGGCTAAATTATATATTAAATATGTAACATGCAGTTGGTTTTTTCCTTTTTTTTATCCTGTCTTTATTATTTTTATAAATAATTCAAAGAGAGAAACATGCTGCTACCCCATCCTATTTTCACACCAACAATCTTGTGAGGTGAATTGAGCTGAGAGAGAATGACTGGCCCAAGGTTACCAGCTGGTTTTCATGCCTAAGGCAAAATAGAATTCATAGTCTCCTGGTTTCTAATCTAGTGATTTATACTGGATTTCCCACCCATCTCTTTTTCAAAAATCTATACAGGGAAAAGACATGTTGTGAAACAACTGGCAGAGACAGTTTAAATCAGGGGTAGTCAACCTTGGCTCTTTTATGACTCGTGGACTTCAACTCCCAGAATTCCTGAGCCAGCTGTGCTGGCTCAGGAATTCTGGGAGTTGAATTCCACGAGTCATAAAAGAGCCAAGGTTGACTACCCCTGGTTTAAATGAATGGCATTCTACCATTTATGATAGTTCTGATTGTTTTGCCCATATGCTGAAATTATTATATTTAATGCATTACTTTGTGTATCATTAATGAAGTTTCAGGATAATGAATGCATTGACAAATCAGATCTACAGGCCCATTAAAATGGAATATTTATATTGAAACTAAATTCCTCCAAGCTACGAACTGGATGACCTACTGATTTAATTGGAATACTCTTGCAAGTCAGATTTCCTTGCAATATATGGATGGAGATTAGTCGGGCAGGATGGAGAAAGAATAAAAATCAATATAAAACAAAATTGCAAGGGCCTGGGGTCCTTGTTCTCAGCAGCAAAGTAAACTGCCCATCATGAACATCACTTTTGTTTTTACCTAAAGGCACTTTTCAAATTGTCAGTGTGGAATAAGTACATGGCAAGGAATGTAATTCATTTGATCATTTTCCAAAACACATGAAACTTTTCACTCTAATGACCTGTTTTATATAGCCCCCTCTGATGTAAGCTGTTAAACCTTCACTTCCAACTATAGTATATTAAGCCACATGAAATACAGCTTGGATATAAAAACCTCAGTATTCTGTGTAAAATGCTTGCTTCTCAATTTCTGCCTTGGAGACACCTGATCAGGTTTTTTTTTTTAAAAAAAAGAAATGGTTATCAGTTTCAGGATAAAAACATGTGAAATGAAACTAGAATAATATGCTTGTATGCAAACATTTCACATTCAATTTCTAGCATTTCCTGAAGGGGCTGGAAAAGAAATCCACTTAAAATCTGGAGGGCTATTCTAGGTCAATGATGATAATTGGTACCTTCATACAATGCATTAAGCTATATTTGTTTTACACATAGTTTGTTGAACAAGCATAGCAGCTTGCTGCACATATAATGTCAAGCTGTAAAATGGTTGAGTTAATATAGCATGTCAAACAAAACAACAAATATCATGTGGGAATCTCAGATGATAAGATTCATGCAGCCGATCCACTTGCAAGGATTCATTTTGCAACATCTTACAAAATGCAGGACCTACATTGGAACCTGTTTTATTATTAAGGGACTTCAGTGTCAATATTTCTTTCCTAACACTGTTACTCAAAGTGCATATGGTATTTAATATAGCTGAGTAGCCTGTTATGTTTGTAACACAATAAAATGTCATGTTTACAAAACTTGAGATGAAATGTTTGGCAAAGTAGCTAACTTTGAAAGGTTATGTTTGCTGTGTCATCTGTTTGTAATGTGAGCATAAATCACAAATAGTGCTTTATTTGCATCACTGTTTTCTAACTTTGCTGTGCATATGCACATGTGCAAATTCACAGGAGTATATTTCATTAGTGCTCACAAGGCTGTCTCCAAGATTTTTGGATTGGCAATCAGAAAGAACAGCCTGCTTTACCCATGTGTCCCATGAAGGGCAGGTCAAAATATAACCAAGTATAAACCTTTCAGTTTTATAACTAAAATAAAAGCTTGCTTAATTCTGTATTACATATTCAAACATTATGTAAGAATATAAAGGCACATGTACCAAGTACCTAAGGGGAAAAAGGTGCACAACATTATCCAAACCTTCTTTACCAACCGTCTAGTACAGGGGTGTCAAACTCACAATGTCACGTGATGTGTCACGACGTATCACAACTTTTTTTCCATTGTTGACAAAGAGGTGGGCGCGGTTTTCAGCATGACACATCTGGCCCACAGGCTGGCAGTTTGACACCCCTAGTAACACCACCAACACAACACTTGTCTGCAATGTCTTAAAGCATTTGGACTGTTTCTCAGGGAAAACACACTTTTCCCTGAGTGTTTGCTTTGAGGGCTTATACAGAGATGCAATGTTTTAATTCCCATTCCCTCCAAAGCATTTTGTGGAAATGAAATCCAAGGCATATTTCTATGCACAAGATGCTGTTTTATATACTACCTACATTTTTTAGGGTCATAATATACAGGTAGTTCTCGATTTACAACTATTGGTTTAGTGACCATTCAAAGTTACAATGGCACTGAGAAAAGCGACTTACTGTATGACCGTTTTCCACATGACCATTGCAGCAGCCCCATGATCAAAATTTGGATGCTTGGCAACTCGCATATACAGTATTTATGAAAGGCGCAGTGTCCTGGGGTCAAGTGATCACCTTTTGTGACCTTCTGACAAGCAAAGTCAATAGAACTATCTTGTCAAGGTAACAATTGTACCTATATCATATTTTTGAAAAGCACAGTTTTGGGTACCAAACAACGGCTGCAGTTCCACTTTGGTGTAGGAGAAAATAAATCTTAGTGAAGATATAATTTATCTTGTTTTTATTCTATTGTAAACTTGGAAGTGGTTGTTTGGGAGAAAGCCACAGGTTTGGCAATGATTTTATTATTCCTACCTCTTTCAGATAAACATACACTGGTAGAGTTTTAATAATGGATCTTATTCTTCATTTAAAATGGCTTCAGCAAATGGTCATTCCACCTCAATCAATACACCTGAAGCACCAGCACATATGCATAAGCCAAAGTTGAGAGTAATGCAATGCATTCATGCAACCAGAACAGAATGATAGTCTTCATACTTGTTTCATCATTTGTGAACTCAACTATTATGCATGGTAAACTATGGTTTATCTAACATTATGTGTGAGCCTTATTGCCCTTAACAATAACTCTCTTTGCTATTCTATTATTAGTAAGTTTGACTGGTGATTTAATCGCTGAATTTTTTTAACTGTTAGTTTTTAATGTTTTTTTTAATTGTGCATCATGCAGAGTCATGATCTTTTAGATGGGAAGCCACATAAATATGATAAACAGTTGCTTATTCTATCAACCATAGTTAAAAGAAATAATTGCTTACAAAAGATATGGAAATATAATCATATATAGTCTGGGGAAAAGCATAATACAGAGCAGTGTAAACTGGGAAATGTTTCACATTCGTGTGAATAAGCCAGATGCTTTAAAACTGAGATAAAACATTAACAGGTTTATCCTAGGTTTTACCTCTGAGATTCTTCTGTGTAGATTAATTAGCTATGATCCTTGCAATTTGTGATGTATAATCTCTCTAAGAAAGAAAATAATTTAAAAAAATATTTTTATTTGACCTTCAGGAAAGATTCAGATGAACAATTATAAAATATAAATTATAAGACATATAACAGCAAACAAGTGGCTTATAGTTAGAACATCTACTTCCATTGCTGCATATCAAAATAAGTAAGAGATATATTCTAAAAATATTTCTCCGTAGGAAGATGTTTAAAATTTGCAGCAGAACCATTCCTTCTGCTATGGATCTTTGCAGCTAGGAAAGATATAATTCATTGGCTTTACTATATCATTCTAAATAAGAATTATAAGAGGAAATATTGGCTCTAACCTTTCTTGAAATTTGTTCAGAAATTTGAGGTATGTTCCTTCTTCTCTTCCCAGTCTATCCACTCTCCTCTAATGGTGATTGTCTTCCTTGACAAGAATGGAAAAGGGAATAAGATGAGACCAGCCACCAAGCAATTAAAGTAATGATGAGAGAATAAGGGCAGTGGTAGTTAGGATGTTCTCATTAGGAGCTTGGTTCTAAGTTCTTTTAACTCTCCAGATATCATTTTGAGCATTGCTTACCATTGGCTGTTTAGTGGGAGCTGCACTCAAGCAAAATTCAGACAGTGAGAAATTTCTTCTTCCAGGATGTGGTGTACATGCACAAATATGACATGTGAATATAATCTTCAAGGTGCCTACCAAAACAAAGGGTTAGTTCTTTCTAAGGAGCTCATTTTTTTTAATAGATTGGCAGTTTGAAACTTGATTGTTCTAAATTCAACAAAATCTAGATCACAGTTTCAAAAGCATAGATTTTTCTGCATGCAAAAGCAATAATGGAAAATGATGCTTTCAAAATGATTTTGATGCAGACATGCATTTATGTAGTCAAAAGAGAAACTTTGTCGATCTGTAGACTGTAACCTCTGCAGAATTTAAAGCAACAGTCTTACAAGAAATTATTAAAGCTTGGAATTTCAGTTCCCAAGTAATTATTAAACAAATCCTATAGAAATCAGGCTGGAACTGCATAATTATTGAACTGTCTTAAAATTCTGGATGTTCTGAATAATTAAGTAAATTAAATATAATAATATAAACTCAACCTGGTAGAAAAACAAAGTAAGTTTTATGCTATTTTAGTTAGGAATTGTATGAAAACTGTCACCTGAAGCCGATTCAAAGACTAGTTCACAGAAGGCTTAAGGATGTTTGCCAAGTCCTGGCACAAAATCGATTTTTTTAAAAAACATACACAAATGATTGGGAAGGGATACATCTGTTCTGCATTTTCAAAATGATAAACATCCATCATACAAACATGTATTCATACTGGAGTAATGTTTATTTTTGAAATGATCATTAGTCATGGCTACTGGCTGTATGGTTAACTAACACTTTTTGGGGGAGGGGAACTTCAAGTCAGTCTTGACTTTTACTGACTACCTGGACAGATTCCTACAGTTTACTTGGCAAGCTTTCCAAAGTGGTTTACCATTGGGTGTTTCCTAGGGCCGAAAGTGGATGACTGGCCCAGTTGGCTTCATGCTGGGCTAGAACTCAGATTTCTAGTCAAATGTTATGTCAAACCTACTGTAAATAACACAGGACAACAAAACTTCTCACGTTACAGGTCTCTAGTTACTTGGATAAAGATGGCTGTTTCCAATGCTTTTTTTGTAAAAAAAAAAAAAAAAGGTACCAGAACTCACACACAGCTCCGGCTCCAGTTCAAAGGACTTTACAGAGCTGAGGGGGGGGGGGGGAAGAGAAAAAACCACTTTAGGGAGCTTTTGAGGTGCAGATCACTTACCTGGAAAAGATCTGTCTCCTCTTTGCCACGGTTCCTGCTGCTGCTACAATCTGAGGCCAGGGATGCATCCACAGTCCCCCGAGGCCTGATCCGGGCTCCGGAGGCTTGGAAAAGACTTATGCCGCCTGGATCTATGGCTGCGGAGCGATTTTGCGCCTCCCGTAGCCCAAAAAGGCCTCCAGAGCCTGGATCAGGCTGCTGGGGAACCGCAAAATCACTCTGCGGCCATGGATCTGGGCTCCAGAGGCTTGGAAAAGGCCTCTGGAATCCAGATCAGGTCACTGGGGAGCCGTAAAATTACTCTGTGGCCATGGATCCAGGCTCCCTAGGCTTGGAAAAGGCCTCCGGAGCCCAGATTGGGCTGCAGGGGGCCCGCAAAATCGCTCTGTGCCATAGATATGGGCTCTGGAGGCATTTTCCAGGCTTCCGGAGTCCGAATCGGGCCACGCAGAGGCCGCAAAATTGCTCCGCAGCCATGGATCTGGGATCCGGAGGCTTAGAAAAGGCCTCCGGAGCCCAGATCGGGCCACTGAGAGGCTGCAAAGTCATTCCGCGGCCATGGATCTGGGCTCCACAGGCATTTTTCAGGCCTCTGGAGCCCTGATCGGGCTGCAGGGGGGCCCGCAAAATCGCTTCATGGCCATAGATCTGGGCTCCAGAGGCACTTTCCAGGTTTCCGGAATTCGGATTGGGCCACGCAGGGGCTGTAAAATCGCTCTGTGGCCATGGATCCAGGCTCTGGAGGCTTAGAAAAGGCCTCCAGAGCCCAGATCGGCTGTGGGGGGATGCAAAATTGCTCTGCAGCCATAGATCCAGGTGGCAGTGGCCTTTTCCATGCCTCCAGAGCCCGGATCGGGCTGCTAGAGGTCCGCAAAATCACTCTGCAGCCATACCTGTACTTGTACTGGCAGCTTAGAAGGAACTGGTTCTTCCGTTCAAAAAAAAAAAAAAAAAAGGTGCCAGAACGCTGTTCTGTGCGTTCTATGACAAAAAAAAGCCCTGGCTGTTTCTATGAAAATTAAAAGAAAAATAGCTCAGTTCTTCTCTGTGACATTTCGCTTTGCCAAGAGAGGATTTGTTAATGGCCAAGCTGTATTTTGAGCAGAGATTTATTATCACCTTCCCAGTCAATTAAAATTCCTGATATTACTAAGGCAGAATTCAATCAAGGTTAATTGGAGCTTCTGAAAACAGCTTTTCCAAAGGGAAATAACTCTGGGATGTACAGAGTTAGGAGTGATTTGTCAGCTTTAAATAACTTTCAGAACAGCATATTGCTGGCATAAATAGAACCCTTCAGACTTTAAATGCCTGGTTTTGTGTTAAATTTATTTCCATTATTCTATTATAATTTATCACAATGACTTTGTTATTCTTTTTCTATCTTTTCTATCCTCCTAAAAGGAAGCAAAAACAATAACAATGACAAAACAAAGACAAGAAGACATTGAATGATCGTAGGTTTTCAACTACACCATGAGTGGTTTAATATGAAATCAACATATATAGTTTGTCATTCCACCAGTATTTAGCTTTATGTGTGGGGCTTTTTCTTCTCTAATTCTGTGTTCAAAAGGACAGATTACATTTTGGAAAATGTAAAGAATGGGAAACTTTGACTCTCCAGATGTTGCTGAAGCCCTATCCCATGCAAGATGCTAGGAGTTCAGCAATATCTGGAGGCCATAAATTCCTTCCCTCAGCTTAGTCAGACCAGCAGGCTTCATGGAAATTATAAATAAATAAATATATTTATTATGGTCTTTGATCCACCTTTACAGTAGAACAGAGAAATAGTTTAACACAACTCATTATTGGGAAGGTGAAAAAATAGGGCAATAAAACAATTGTTTTATTATTATAAAATTAAATGTTTTGTACAATTGTATGACACAATGAAGCTATTTGGCCACCTGATATGTTGGTGTGGGGTTAGCATCCCTTAAAAAGTAATAAACTAAAATTTATCAGTGTGGCTCTCATAATTGCAGATGATTGGGGAGATTAGAACATTTTTTGGGACATCATAAAAAGGACACTGTATAAGGACAACAGCAAGAGTGAGGTTGAAGGTTTGTTCTCTGAGCTTGTGGGTTGGTTAGGTAAGATCTTCAGTGGAGTTAGGGGATGTCAGCGTTCTTCTATTTATAAGGGTTTCATGTGTCAGTAGGTCTTGTGATGGTAAGGTCATGTCAGGTGAGGGTTCCCACAGGTCTTGTGATAGGTCAGGTGTGGGTGTGTCAAGTGAGGGTCTTGTGATGGGTCTTGTGATCAGTCAGGTGTGAGTCATCAGTGAGAGTCTTATGATGGGTCTTGTGATGGGGAGGTTACCTCAGGTGAAGATCATTGGGATGTGAAGTGCTGGTTGGGGAGTTTGTTGAGGGTTGGTGCTGCCTCTGGTTGGCTGTGTGGGTGATTTGGATTCTGTGGGATTCGTAGGCTGCTTGTAGGTCAATGTGCCTGTTTATGGAATTGCTTGTGAAGTGCCAATCTTCAAGGAACTCACGAGTATGACGGGTGGTAGCGTGGCTGATGACTTTTGTGTTGCTCCAATTGAACTGGTGCTGTTTGGTATCAGTGTGGGTAGAGATTAAAGCTTTGGGATTGTGGCATTTGACTGCCAGCTGTTGTTTGTGGATCCTGGCTTTTAATTGACATGATGGTTGCAGTGGTGGGATTCAGCCGGTTCGCACTGGTTCGGTAGAACTGATAGCTAAATTTTGTTGAGTTCGGAGAACCGGCTGAACCCATGCTGCTTCTGGAAGTCCGTTCTAGGCCTCAGAGGCCTGGAAGTGGTCTCCCAGGCCTAGAATGGCCCACCGGAAGTGCGTTGATGTAACTTCCAGAAGTCCGTTCTAGGCCTCGGAGGCCCAGGCCTGCATCCATGCAGAGAACCGGATGTTCAGGTATTTGAATCCCACCACTGGATGGTTGTCCTATGTAGAATTGGCTGCAATTGTTACAGTTGATTTTGTAAATTACATTATTTCTTTCATTCTTCTGTATCTTTAGTTCTGGATAATTCCTGGTGGATTGTTGCTGTGGGTTTGTGGGCAATTGCTATTCCTAGTGGTTGGAGAATTCTGGCTGTCATTTCTGCAAGCCAGCCAACATCCCTAGATTCACAAGGGCAAAATCTGGACATGTATAGAGGGGACATGGTTAAAGAAGGCAGACTACTAATAAGGAAAAAGAAAGAAGGGAAAATGCAGGTTTGCCACTATTTTTTTTCTCAGTGTCAAGTTCCACTGTGACACACTTGAAGGAGCTGGGAAAACATCAGGGACCATATCACAAATTGCAGGCCATGTAAGCCATCTCTTCGCAAAGCATTCTTAAGGAGGGATAAATAATCATCTCAGCAGCTTGTTTTGTCAGGATCTGCAAGCCACTGTTTACTGGATAGGGACTAATAACCCATTGCCAACAAAGAATTAAAAAAATGAAGAAAAACAATAAGGGGAAACCCTGAACTGCTTGAGGGTTCAATTTACTTCTCACAATAGTAGCTGTACACACATTGCCAGCTGACAGGATTTTTTTTCTAAATGCTGCTTTCTGCACTTTTCAAGGGTGAATTTTCTCTCTGCTTTATGTTTGAACTGTGTGCGCATATTTTAAAATGAAAAAAGCATCAAAACCAATATATAAATGTAGTTTTTGGATGCAAATGCTATAATGGAGGGGACTAAGGGAGCGTATGAGAGAAAGAGAGTGAGAGAGAGTGAGAGACAGAGAGAGATGTTGTTTTCCAAAAAGACAGAGGTGAATGTTTAATGTTTAGAATTGAGTATGTAATTAAATAATGAAAGTAGAAACAGTCTTCAGTAGATAATTTCTAATTAATTCTCTGTATTCCTCATGGAAAAGAATCACAGTTCTGAGACAAAAGAAGCTGGCGAGTCTTCAAGGAGAGACTAACTAAGCAGTGATGTCCTATATGAAAGGTTGTGCATGTTGAAAGACAAGCAATTCAATCTGTGGTTTCATTGGGGATATACACATGAATGGGGGCAGGAGAAAGATTGTGCAGCATTTGAAATCCACTGTGGAAATATGTTTTTAAGAATCAAGTAAGATTTAGCACTAAGAAAAGTGCAGGCAAGGGGAACAGAAAAAGCAAATGCAAACACCAACGTTTATTCTTATATTGAACTGCATTGCAGGAGGCTTCAGAACTGTGATCCTGTACAACCTCACAAGTAAACAGTGGTGGGATTCAGCCAGTTTGCACCGGTTCAGCAGAACAGATACCTAATTTTTTGTTGAGTTTGGCGAACAGGTTATAATAAATCTGTGAGGTGTGTTGTGTTGGTGATGCCGCCGCGAGGCATGTTCTGCCAGTGATGATGTCAATGTGATGCACGTTGTGCCAGTGGTGACAAATATGTGAGGCGCATCATGCCAGTGATAACGAATATGTGAGGCGTGTCACGCCAGTGATGATGACAATGTGGTGGTGATGAATATTTGAGGCACGTTGTGCTGGTGATGATGATGAACAGAACCGGTTGTTAAATTATTTGAATCCCACCACTGCATGTAAAGCTTTCCTGAGATTCCACTTGGATCCTGCTGATTATGTGGGGATACTCAGATAGTTTTCTTGACAATTATAAATTACCTCCTGTGATTTTTTAAAAATTCCTGGGATTTCCAAACAGCCTCATCTGCAAATTAACTAAATTTTTTATTTTATTTTATTAGATATTTGATTGAGTTTTATGAAATAAAGTTAATATAGGTGCTGCCACTTAAGTGAGCTAAAGATAGGGTAGTTCTCATTAAATATAGTGGAATTTATATATAGATGAAGATAGTACTGGGGAAAAAACAAAAACATAGTTGTATTTGAATAACTATGAAAAAGTAAGTACAGTAAGGGTTGTTTTAACTGATCAGGAAAAGAGTCCTGTTCTTATGTGCACTGCAAAATTAATGAAAATGGTTCCCAGATTTCAAGCTTGAAGATGCTTTTCTATTTATTTCTTCTTTCCACAGCACCACTTTAAAAGCTACCATGTGAAAACAATTTTATGGGGCAAGGGCAGCTACATTTGATTTGCTGAATCTATCTTACTATAAAACATGAAATAGGGTTTGTGAATGCTGTGCTATACAGCATAGGCATATTTAGAAAAGAGTAGATAAAAAGGCACATCTAGAAAAGAGCAGATAATTTGATGCTGGAACCTAAAATGTGATTCAGAAAACCCTGCCTTTGTCTTTTCATAGGCACAGCAAGTGCAATATTAAATGCTGTGACAGCCATAGTGTGTGTTATTCCCCATATGGAGAATATATGAGGACAAGCAATCTAGAACAAGCTAGCCCTGAAGCAAAAATAAAAACACTTTGTTTTACTCTGGAGTTCTGTGCTCAGAATCTGCTGTCTGATTTGCTTAGTCCTCAGTAATAGCAAGTATAGTATTAGCTACTTTGTTCCCCCCATCCTTCCAATTTCTGATTATTGAAAAACCCAAGGCAGAATTCCAGGAAAATGGCAAATGTCAAGTTTGGAAAAATAAAGAATGGACATGTGTTTATGACAATCAATCTACCCTAATGTCACATAGCACAAGACATATTGAAAAGATTTACATGACCTTTGAAGAGAAACTGGGTATAGATATGGAAATACCATAGACTCATATGAGGGAGGCTTCCTGTACTGGAAGGTTTGTGAGGATGTATCATTGTCCCTCCCAGAGCTGACCTTAGCTCTGACTTTGGTGTAAATGTATCTGATTTCTCATCTGAAATGAGAAAAAAAACCCCTATATTTCAGGCTTCTATTTACATATGTTACCATATGTTTGGTACCTTGCTCAATTGAGGTCTATACACAATCCCATCACATAGTGTCTGGATATCGGGTTAGGCTCAATAATTATTCATGGTTTGGGCCTGAGATTAACAATGTGGCTACATATTGTGCATGGAACTCTAATTACATGCTAATTCAAGAAGGAATTACAGAATGCTATTATCCATTTTAGAAGAAGAGATATTTATTCTACAATCAGGCAAACCATTCAGTGGCAGTTTAGGAACAAGCATAGATGGGTGTGATTACAGATTTCATGCCATCCTCTGCTGTTTGGATGACCAATATCACCACATAAAATCAAACACTATATTTTAAAAAGAGAGATAAACTATAGAATCCCATTTAACTTTAACATACATTTAGCACTGAAGAAAAGGAGATACAGAATTGCCCTGATCAAGAGTCAGCAACTAAAGTGAAATCCCTATAAGAAAATACAAAAGATTGTGGAAAAATTGCTTCAGGTAGACAACAAGATTATGTACTGTTGGTTTGCTACACATTAAAACATTCTCTATAGGCAGATGGGAACGGGAATTAGTATTTATAAGTGTGGTTCAAGATGATGTAAAACCCAATTTTCTACATCAAAATAAGACCATAAAACTGGATTTAGCCCAAACAATTAAAACATAAACTAAGGACCTACATAACTTATGGCTAGAATGACTGCCACTTCTTTCCCCCTAAAATATTAAGCTTTCTGAAACAAATTAATTTTCTGTTTCATTTTCTGGATTTCCCTTCTTCTAAACTTTAATTTTAGACTACTGGGATATGCAATTCCAGTGCTTTTTAGCCTTAATTCTCAGATTCTTTCTTGGTTCCCTCTGGGAGTTTTGCTTTTAGCTTTTCAAGGACTCAGATTGGAGTATCCCTCAATGTCTAGTGATAAAAAAATTACACTGCTTATGGAAATGTTTACTATATGTCTTAGTCTGTGAAAAAGTGTGCTACATATCTGAGCTAGCAGTTTTGCAGATACAGTCACAACAATTTTCTTTCATTTCAATTAACATTAATTAAGCACAGATAATAAAAACATCTTGTGTATTGAAGGCCCATGGCATGACATTCAGCAACAATTTTGAAAAAAAATTGTGATACGAAGCTTTATCTGTGAGACTCAGGCTGTGCATTCTTCTGTAATGGAATCAACTCTATGTGGGAATATGCATTAACATGTGGGAAAGCATATTCAAAAGTAGTAAACAGCCACATGACTCTACCTGCTGGCAGTGTAATTATGATTTTTTATTCTTGAAGGCTAAAAAGAGAGCAACCTTCTGGAATTTTTCTTTCTTAAACAAAGTAAACAGAAACTCCTCTGAACCTCCATAGAAAAGCAAACTGCCCAATTCCCAAACCATCATTACCATGCAGATACTTGTAAAATTTCCCCTTTGGCATACTTACAGTGAGTATGACTAGCAATGATCATATCACATCAAAGACTGTAATGCTTTATAAACTTATTTTTGAAATGTTACGAAGAATTGTCACTAGATGGCACAAAAGGTTTTTGCAAAAATCCTTCCGAACTGATCTTAAATCTGAAGATGTTACTTCCTTGAAGAGAGAAAGACCTTGATTATCAATCCCACATGCCCAAATGATTTCATAATGCATTCCATAGACAAGGATGTTGCAATTCTCCCATTCACCTCCTTCAAGAAGAAAAGCTGACATTTGATAATTAACTTGTATTGAATATACTGCCTAAAAAAAAATCTATATAAAGTTAAACAGTTGAATTACAATGGATTGAAAATACACAAACAGAAACCTTGGAGTTATGTTTACAGGGCACTGCTTTCATCCCAACAGAGAAATGTGGAATTATTGTGATTTGACATTAAGGTCAGAGAAAATATTTGTCAAAGACTGGTCTTCTTTTGTAAGTTCTTTAATGAGACATAAGCACTATTTTCCTTCTAATGACTGCAGTGTATAAAACAATCTTACAGCTAAAATATTGGAGCAGAGATTCTTTCATCTCTGACATTTTAATTCCACATAATAAGAGGAAAGACTCATAAAAGAATGATTCTCCTACAGCATAGCAACTACGAATCTGCTTCTTCTTTCTGCTCCTTTTTCTTTGACCTGTCTCTTGATCTTGATGAACATAGAGTTTCATTGTTTTGACGCTTCTATATAGGAGCATCAGTGAAATTCAAGATTAGTGTAATGTTCTCCAAAATGTTCCATGTTATGTGGGGAATAGTTCAAAAGGGGTTATTCTACAGCTAATTCTTTGCTACAGCAAAAACACTACCCCTATCCAATTATCAACCACATTTTCTGGGGTGAGAATCCTTTACAGCAGTGGTTCTCAACCTGTGGGTCGGGACCTCATTTGGGGTTGATCGACCATTTCATGGGGGTCGCCAAGCAAGGCTGTCCGCCATTTTTTTTGTCCGCCATTTTTTTTGTCCGCCATTTTTTCCCCCTTTTCCGGCGGGTGCCTTACCTCCCTTGGGCTGGGCCAGCTGGTGGTCAGCCTGCTCCGTCTCTGCCACTTGCCAGCTATGCCTCAGCCGGCGCAGGGAGCGGAACCACGCATGCACGGCGCTCCCGGGCAGGGAAAGTCCTCGACTTACAACCGGTTGGGTAGTCCTCAACTTACGACCGGTTTAGTCCTCGACTTACGACCGGTTTAGTCCTCGACTTACGACCGGTTTAGTCCTCGACTTACGACCGGTTGGGGTCGCGGCATTAAAAAGGTTGAGAACCACTGCTTTACAGGTTGGACATTTTAAAATGAAGTACAGCCGCAGTACTTGCAGTCTTTCTTATAAGATCTGCATTTCATTGATAGGGATTGTAATGTTCAAGGTCTTCTAGATATGGACAAGTTTGATTGTCAAATTATTTTAATTATATTTGCATAATCCCACCTCTGGTGTTAAATAAATGACAGGTATTCCTGAGGATCTAAGTCAATTACTTCTAACTCTATTCTAGATTTGATTTTGCTTCCAGAGATATCAGACCAGCAATGTAATCCAGACAGGAACACATCCAGATGGATTAATTCCACTTTATTGTAAGATTACATTAACAGACTCTTGAAAGTCTGAAACTACATTTATCCTTACCCTTTGTTTTACAGCCCAAGAAACTAGGGAGGGTCCTTTCTGAGATACTTGCTATGCACACATCCTTTCTCGGAACTAAGCTGCCTGTTGTCCAAACTTTACCCTGGCTGTGCCTCCGGAATGGGAGAACTCACCATGGCCAGCTTGCCATGGTCAGCTTGCCACAGCCAATTTGCCATGGCCAACTCACAATCTCTTCTAAGTAGATCAATACATTGGTCTAATTTTTTATGTATCTTCCACAGTGTGATAAATTCACAATGGGTGATACTCTATAATGCACAACTATTGACAGTATTCAATTGTCACCTCAAAATAGAAATATGTTCATCAAATCCATCAAAAATATCATCAGGTATATCATCAAGGGGAGTGATCAGGCAATTTTTGCATTGACCAGAGAACCGTATAACACTTGACAGGCAGATATATCAGGCCTTCTGAAGTTGTTGCATCGATACATGGATTTTAAATTCAACAGTGTAGAATCTTCTGTAATAAAATCAAGTATTCTTTTGAGATAATGGTGCTATGCAACTGAACATGAATTTGGCAAGAACCAATTTAACAGAGTTAATACATCTATAAACACAATCTATTTGCAACAAAACAAAACAAAACAGTATTATGTGGATATTACAAGATTCAACATTTGGACTAATGAGAGATGGAAAAGAAAGAAGATTGAAAAAGAGCAGAATTCTATGGAATTTTGGAAGCCAATGTTCTGAGTTGTATATCTCCATGAAGTGGTAACCACTACTACCTGAGACTGCTTCTTCATCACATAAAGGGAATGGTATCTTTTGAATTGTGGAAGACACATAATGGATATATCCTTCCATCATTCAAAGTTACCTGCAGAGAGAGAGGAGTGTTGCAACCTGATGATTATTGGCAACAAACTATAGAAGATCTGGCAAGAATAAAAAGACCCAGAGCAATGAGAGATTTGTTTGTCAGTCTGCTAACAAATACGGAAATCAACAATCCATGACAATTGTGGAATCCCACTTTTGGCCAGGTAATTCATGTTGTAAATAACTGCTTGTCCAAAATATTTGTTTGTGTATTTTGTGGCAAAATTTACAGAAAATGACATGTCTGATGAATCTAATTTACCACTAGCAGCAATACTAACACAAGTATTTAGTTTACTTGTATTGACTCTAGTCTGTATGTGCCTTCAAATCAGTTTTTCACTCCTGGCCACTGCCTGGACTAGTTCCTGTATTTTTCTCGGCAAGGCTTTCCAGAAGTGGTTTGCCCTTGTCTTCTTCCTAAGGCTGAGAGCAAGTGAGCATAAGGCCACCCAGCTGGTTTCATGCCCAAGGTGGGAACCAACTCAGGGTTTCCTGATTTCTAGCCTACACCAAATTGGCTCACCAATAGGATCACCAATAAAAATAGGAAACCATTGATGTTCAAACTCAGGATGCAAGTTCTTTTGTCTTTACAGTTAAACTTCGTTTTTGTCTTACGAGTCCTGACATGATACAACAAAATTATTATGCATTTGGAGTTATGGTAAGCTTTCATTTTCTTTATAATGGCACTTAGCTACTTGTGAAAATAGGAGGAGCTATTGGGAATAAACAGGCACCTTGCAATTCATGGTAAGCCAGAGTTCTTCCAAAAGAGTAACAGACCAACATATAATCCACAATTTATATAAGTTCTCGTAGCTGTCAATAATTCAATGTCTGCCTGATTTGTCTTGTCCTATATCCCACTGAACTCATTAGAACTAAAATTTTAACATAAGCAGATTTTTTAAAATTAAAATGTACATTTTTATTAAACAAATTATGTTTGTTTTGAAGTGCAAGACTCTAAATTTCTGCTGACTTTTATGGCAGATTCTGACCTTATTTTACTCTAGTGTTAGTAATTAAAGAAAGGAAATATCAGCTGATGATAAATACATCTCCTTTTGTTATGATTTTATACAAATGCTAACTCTGCAATTTAATGGAGTTTATTTCATTCTGTTTACACTATCATTGTCAAGGTCAAGAGATGACGCATAGGTCTCAATCTGTTTTGTACTACTCTATTAGAGTTTGTTGCCCAAATCCAAGGAAACCCAGGAAGTAGGTCATGAATCTTATGCATAGAATAATGATGCAAATACGTGAACAAACCGAATAACTCAGTTTCCTGCATGACTAGTTGCTCAACCAATAAATAACTCAGTTTTCTGCACGACTGGTTACTCAACGTTTCTTTGTATAATAATTTGCTTGTAAGCATCCACAGAAGAAAGTATAGATAACATAGAATCTTTACAACAGCCATACCTTTGAGTGCTCTGAAGTTTTTGATATGCATGCTTTTAAAATTTTGGATTAACAAATCTCAGAGAACTGAATTAAGAAAATACCATTTGGATTACAGCAGCGGTTCTCAACCTATGGGTCGCGACCCCATTTGGGGTCGTTCGACTATTTCACGGGGGTCGCCAAGCAAGGCTGTCTGCCAATTTTTCCCCCTTTTCCGGCGGGTGCCTTACTTCCCTTGGGCTGGGCCAGCTGGTGGTCGGCCTGCTCCGTCTCTGCCGCTTGCCAGCTACGCCTCGGCTGGTGCAGGAGGCAGAACCACGCATGCGCAGCGCTCCCGGGCAGGGAAAGTCCTCGACTTACGACCGGTTGGGTAGTCCTCGACTTACGACCGGTTTAGTCCTCGACTTACGACCGGTTTAGTCCTCGACTTATGACCGGTTTAGTCCTCGACTTACGACCGGTTGGGGGTCACGGCATTAAAAAGGTTGAGAACCACTGGATTACAGTATAGCAGACTATAATTTCTTCTGTCTAATATACTGATTACTCTCCTTCTCCCCATGTTTCACAGGTGACAGTAATGTAGAAAGTACTCACTGCACAGCCAGAGTTTATTTTTATTTCAAGAGAGTCCCCCTGTAAGACAGGGTTATTATCAGACATGTAATAATTAGAATGTTAAGTTAGAATAGTCTTTCCCCTTAGCTGTTACTAACTTCATGCAATCATACATACAAATTATTTAAATATAGTTGTTTTTAGTGAGGCTCAATCTTCACTGACAGAAAATAAAATAATCTGTCATTTGGTTTGGGCTCAAATGTTTCACCATAAACATCATACAAATAAGATACATGGGAAATATTGAACATGATATTTATGCATATTTAGCTTATGATTATAAACTAAAATAAATCCCAAACCTTTAAAATTACCATTTTCCAGTAAAATAATATACTTGCAAAGTGATAACAGAATAATTATATACATATTATAAAATATGTCACACTTTAAATAGTATGGTTAAAATCTAACTGATTCCATGCCTTTTTAAAGATATGAAATGGTTTATTAATTTATTATATTTATGAATTGCTCTCCTCCCTCATTGAGCAACTTGTTAATTATTTTATTTTAAACTGTACTCAGTGTAAGCATATAGTTATATGACTTTTATTTTTTACCTTCAGATTTTTCTTGATAAGATAAGATAACCTTTATTGTCATTTTTTATACTGTGGGCACAATGGCACACATCAAAAATGAAATTTAGTTGCCCGCTCTCAAAATGAAACATATACATGACACACACCTAAACATACTATGAACAACATATGTATAGACCCACATCCCTACATATACGTAGCAAATAAATATTAAATATTGTCCATCTTGAATATATAACGGAAGGAGGAAGCTTGAGAGTTCGCAAGGTTAATGCTGTATGGAATGAAATGAAATGCTGCTTTCTAAATAACTTTTCCATAACTGGCTTGCCAGTGCTTTCTTCTTACAACTGAGAGAGTAACTAGCTTAAATTTATCCAATTGTCTTTCAGCATTTTTTTATAACAAGTTTTTATTGGTTTTCTAGTTTTACATTTAAATATTTGGAAAGCAGCGTGGTGATTGCGTAATCAATAGTACAATAACAAAATTTTTAGTTCATATCTCAGGTTACATCATCAAAAAAATTTCCTTCTCTATTTCCCTTAACATTTGCTATATGATATTTAAGCTAGTAAATTTCTAATTATGACAAGCTCAGTTAAAACATTTATCATTATATTTTTACTTATACATATCCATATCCTGTATTAAATTTTACCTAATTTTTGTCAGCATTTTAACCCAATGTTTCTCAACCTTGGCAACTTTAAGTAGTGTGGACATCAACTCAGAATTCCAATGCTGGCTGGAGAATTCTGGGAGTTGAAGTTCACACCTCTTAAAGTTAAGATTGAGAAATGCTGCCTTAACCATTAGATCAAACTAAGATTAAGTGGCATTAATCAGGTGTTGTGAATTACCTATGATAACAACCCTGTTAGTTTTGTAGTCTAGTGAAATATGTACACAATAAATATAAAAGGCTCTTTGCAGGGTAAGTTGATTTAGTTTATTTAGTTTGGTTTATTATGCAGATTTTCAGTTTTCTCATTCATTCTTAGAGCAATTGAATTATATATTTGCAGAATTTATTAGGCTGATGATGTGTGGCTTGACATATAACTTACAACTTACACCATTATTATGTTTGGAGAATATAAGGCATTTAAACTTTTATCACTATTATCTAGGTTCACTTGACTCCAACAATGATAGAATTTTAAGTATAATTTAGTCAGAAATTTACTCAGGATTTTAATCTCTTTCTGGAATATTTTGACCTTCATCTATTCCTCTGATCAGATTTTTCATATTAATGCTGGTAAAATAATGGCAATATTACTTTATTTTTCTAACATTGAATGATTTATTATTATTATTATTATTATTATTATTATTATTATTATTATTATTATTATTATTATTATTATTATTATTATTATTATTATTATTATTATTATTA
>NW_015387691.1:567504-577659 GCF_001527695.2 Protobothrops mucrosquamatus
CCTGATCTCTGGGGGCAGTTCATTCCAGAGGGTGGGAGCTCCCACAGAGAAGGCCCTCCCCCTTGGGGTCGCCAGCCGGCACTGTCTGGCCGACGGCACCCTGAGGAGACCCACTCTGTGGGAGCGTACAGGTCGATGGGAGGTAATCTGCGGCAGGAGGCGGTCTCGAAGGTATCCGGGTCCGATGCCATGGAGCGCTGAAGATAGGGGTGTAATAGCATATATTCTGGAGATTTTTTACATTGTAATATGGTGGCCATCTCAAAATGTTCTCTCTTCTCACACTTTCTTCTGAAGTTCTTTTGTAGGATCAGTATACTTAGTTATGAAATAAGTTTCATTGTTTGTTAAAAAAGAAAAAGATTCAGGACATAATCTGTACATACAGTATTTATCAGGGAATAAATCTAACTATATCAATGTAGTTTTGTAAAATGTCATTTAAAATATAATTGTGATCCATCTTCCTTACCTTATTCCTTAATACCTTCTTTATTGTTGCATAAACTTCATGAATCTACATTTCTGAAATTAAACAGAATCTGCTATCAATGAAGAAACCATTTCTAGCTCTGTGGTCCTTTCTAATACTAATAATATTACCTAGTTTGGTAATGAACCCTCTGCAAAAAAACACAACTAAGCTCAGAGAGCACCAAGGACCCCACAGAATCTGCTATCTTGAACTCACAAAATCTATAAGCAAACAAGAAAACATTGTTTCACCCTTCCTTTGTTTTTGTTCCAGAATGCTACATGGCATTCTGCAACTACACTGCCTCCACTAATGAACATCATTTACCAATAATCACAGCTTGAAGATTTGAATTTACATGAAATAGGATGGATTTCGTGGGACTATCTTTCCAGCTCCCAACTTTCCTAAATTCTAGGACTGATTCAAATGGTTTTTCTTTTTGTCAGCTATATTTGGACATGAACATGCTAATCATTATTTGGGGTGGGGATCAACTGGACTTCCTGAAAACCAATCAACATTTGTCTTTTTGGCCAACAGCAGAGCCCAAAGAGCCATCAGTCCATCAGTGCTTATTTGTTTCACCCTCTCAAATTGGTGTCAAAATAATATCTTTTCCCATTCAAGAAAGAAAGGTGGTAGAAAATTGGTAGCATTTCCATACAGTTCTGTGTTTATCTTGATATAGGTATGTACCGTGTCCATGCTTTCCCAAATTCCTAATGCAAGATTGCAGGCAATTCTGTGTTTTGATTCTTCCCTTATTCCAGCATGTTGCTATAATAGGACCCAAAAAGTGAGGGTGAGCCCAAAATCCTTTTCAGTGACAACACAGACTGTCCCTCCAAGCATAAACAGTGAGACTGCTGATTTTGAAGCAGCATTTATTGCTTTGAAACAACATCTCCCCACCCACAGATATAACACTGCTGGCATAGGGATATATCAGAATTGTTCACAATTGCACGCTTCTGGTTATGCCTTCACCTGATTAATGGTGATTCATCTTACAAGATACTGAGAGTGTCCCTTTGTAAGAAAGAGTTATTCAGGGCTATTCTGTATTGTATGTTATTTTCCTTTAAATACGATACTATAGAAATAAATTTGAAGTCCAAAGTTCATTACTTTCAAGTGACATAGTTTTTAACAAAGAAATCAAGAAGTGTTGTTACACTACAGAGAAAAAGAGGTTTGTTGCAGTTCACCATATATTTATCAAGAATTCATTTTGCAAAGTCTTAGCTAATAAAACAAATATAAGCCTGGTTCACGGAGGATGGAATCAAGTCTCAGAAGAAGGCATGATTTTGCAATCACTAAGGAGGGATAATTACTTTTCAGAGTCACTCTCCTACCTAGAAGAACAACCCATCAATTTGTTTTCATTTGTGGGATATGTAGTGGATAAGGAGAAAAAAAAGTTGCACAACAATGCAAATTTGAATAATTGAAGATTTATGCCATAACAGAACTTGAAAAAACATGCCAGAAAGATTCTTTAAACCTACAGCACAAAGAACTCTCAAATACAATGTCTGAGCCAAAGAAATCATTTCACTATGCAATAATTGTATGTGGTTGATGCTTGCTGATTGGCCAAGAAGTGCCTCTTCAAGCACAATAAGATGATAATCAATCATTTGACTTGCTTTTGTCTTGGCAAAGTTATTTAGATTTCAGCCAGCTGGTTAATAGCCTTAGGGCCACCTGCTTGACTGAAACACAGAGAATTTCCTTCTTGCTACAAATGAAATCGGAGTATATTGATTTGTGTGATAATTTGGGCTTGGTGGTGATGATTAAGTTTGGCCTCTTAGTCTCCAGCTGAAATTCAATTCAGATGAATGGCTGCCCTTTTGAGTCCTACAAAACAACATTGCATGCTGTCATCACTAATACTCACAATGTTGATTGTCTCTCCCCCCCCCCCCACATTAGCAAAGCAAAGAACGTCTGGCTTCTTCTCAGTTTTGTCCCAGCTCTAGGCAATTGAAATAATGATGATAAAAGTGTACTCACAGTATAATGAGAAAGTGCAGGACTTAACTAGAGCATTCAAATATTTCCAACTCTTCTGCCATTCTACAAGACAGAATTTATGCTGAGGAGAGAACAAAGTATTTTCACGACAATATGTTCTTTATGGCAAAGTGCTTTCTCTGGACTAGGTCCAGGAATTATGCCTAAGTTATTATGGAATATTACTGGATAGATACTGCATAGTCCTGTGATATGCATTATAAACAGATTTCAAATATTCAATTTCCTTCACATCTCGCTTTGAGCTTATAAGAACATTACTAAGTGGGATAATGTTACTGTTTTGTTTGCCCCTACAATTTCATACAAATTTGTGTAGCTGAATTTTGGAAATCTAATTTTGGGAAACTTGTGGAGGGATAACTTGGGCATCTCAGCCCATTACCACAAACATTATGGGCAATATCTGACAGATATTTGACCAAATAACCATAACACATACATTATGATCTATTAATGTTACATAACCATTCAGCACCCTAGTTCAAAGGGCACACAACTTTCTAAATCAACCCATATGAGTCTATATTTACCTCACATGGAGAAGAATAAACATAGTGATAATCATAGAATAAATCAGTTAGAAAATGGTTGGTCACCATTAACTCTGGATCTTTTTTAATTTTGCATTGTTTTTAAAATTAATCCCTTGAAGGATTTTCTTAGACAAAGCAAGCAATATTTAGAGTTTATCAATCAATATTCTCTTTTTCTTTTTATGCTTCCTTTGCAGTCCAGCTCACATTTTGGCTTTGCCTGTTGCCTGAGAGGCACTGCTAGACTAAGAATGACGGATGTCGCTATTTCCACATCTAAGGAAAAAAACTCCTCCAAGATTCAATCTCAAGATTGTCATGATGAGAGAAGATGAATTTCCTGCCTCCACCTCATCACAATTTGCAGTACCAAAATGAATCAATTTCATACCATGTGGTATTTTTGTTGCAGACCTTTGACACAGATCACATCTCAAGTAAAATAATAATATATTGAATCAGATGTCTTGCTCAGGCTACAAAGAAAAAACATTGTACAGTACAGCATATTTACATTAATATGACAAAAGTTATCTCTCTCTCTGTGTGCGTGTGTGTGTGTGTCTGAGAGAAAGAGAGACAGAGACAGGAGACAGAAAAAACAGCTCCAATCATTTTACTTTTTTTGCAAAATAAAATTTCCGTTTTTACATATACTGGATCAAAATATTTTTGTTTAATCAATACAAATCAAAACCACTACAAATGAAAATGTTTATTTTTTCTAGTCTTATTCTAGAATTGACTGCATGACTTCTTAAGTCCAGTGGTCCTCAATTTGCTCTACTGCCTGATCCTGAAAAAAATCTAACTGTTCTAGTCTCAAGTTTCTATTCTCATATTGCTGCTGGGGTGTGAAAAATGCAACAGACTACAAAGAGATTCAAATTACATGTAATCCTCGTACTTGGAACAGTCCATTTAGTGACCATTCACAGTTACAATGGCACTGAAAAAAGTGACCTATGAACATTTTTCACACTTAAGACTGTTGTAGCATCTCCATGGTCAAGTGATCAAAATTCAGATGCTTCATATTTCTGACAGTTCCTGGATGTCATGTGATCAGCTTTTGCAAACTTCTGACAATCAAAGTCAATGGGGAAGCCAGATTGACTTAGCAACCATGCTACTAATTCAACAACTGCAATGATTCACTTAACAACTGTGGCAAGAAACTGTAAAATGGGGCAAAACTTCACTTAGCAATGTAAATTTTGGGTTCAATTGTGGTCGTAAGTTGAGGACTACCCATATCCAGCTGAATGACATGATAAGCAGGAAATAACTGTTTTAGTAACTTTGTCATGGTTCCGATAGATGAAACTCTTCAAAAGAACTTCGAGGCATTGTTTACCTTAAAGAATCTTTTATTCAAGAAACAAAGTATTGGCGCTACATAGTCAAAACCAGAAACTAAATTCTCCTCCTCTGGATACAAAGTAACAAAGTACAATCCTCTCCTCCAATAAATAGTCATAAATCACATTCCCCAATTAGCTTGAAGCGAGGGCTTTCTCCTCAGCTCTCCAGTCTGCCAAAACACTATCAGCTCTGGGCCCAATGTCCTTGGGTTCCCACAATTAAGTTATTATTGTTATGACTAGCTGGACTCTCATTCCTATTCCCCCTCCCAGCAGCAACTAATTCTAAAAGCAATAGAGAAAATGGCTGCATTTCCATCTGTTGTCAAAGCAAGAACATCCGATGTTAGCAGCATTGACATACTTTTTTGGGGGAATGTTTGAATCTGCCTTATGGCAAATGATAAATTTGTACATTTAAGACAAAAATCCTTTGGTTAACATATTGTGCATATGGCTTCGCCATATGTATTTTTAGATATGAAGTTCAGGTAAGAGGAATTTATAAAAGATACTAGTGACTTTAGAGCAGTCATCTATGAGATTTATCATGGACTCCAAGCTTTGGTCAGGGCAAAATGTAGAATGGTTTGATCATTTTTGGCCTGTTCTTACCAGAAAGCTGATTACTTCTTGGGTTATCCCTATTTCTTGTGTAGTGGGAGTTCATGTTAGTTTGTTCACATGTTTCAAGAACTATTTTTCCTTACGACATCATCTCTTGTTGTGGTGATTGATACAAATGGATTGCCAGTAAGCTGGTATGGAGATCTTTTCTTGCTTTTCTGGGAAAGGAAACAGAACAGAACAACTGAATTTAAAACAAGGCATTATTCTCTTAATCCAAGAAGGTATATACAGAAGTTATCACAACACTATTCTAGGATAACAATAATTATACCTAATCAAATTTACTGTGCCAAAATGGATGATTTGCAACAGACTGGGCACACCAGTCCTTTAAAATCATATTGCAGTACATTTTATATGTTCTGTAGTAATTGTGATACGTTTGCAATAGTGACAAATATCTGTAGCTCGGGTGTAGGATGAGGGTTCGTTCTCCAAGCTTGAGGTTTGGTTTCTGAATGTTTCATTACCAGGCTAGGTAACATCCCTAGCAGAGTTTAGGGGATGTCAGTGTCAGAGTTCTTCTGTTTATAAGGGCTTCTGGTGTGGGTGTGTCGAGTGGGGGTCTTGTGATGGGTCTTGTGATGGGGAGGTTACATCAGGTCCAGGTCATTGGGAGGTGAACTGCTTTGGGGGGGGGTTTGCATGAGTTGGTTGAGGGTCAGTGCTGCCTCTGGTTGGCTGTGTGGTTGATTTGGATTTTGAGGGGTTAATAGGCTGGTTGTAGGTCAATGTGTCTGTTGATGGAATTTCTTGTGGAGTGCCAGGCTTTGATGAACTCACAAGCATGGCGGGTGGTAGCGTGGCCAATGATTTTTGTGTTGATCCAATTGAACTGGTGCTGTTTGGTGTTAGGGTGGGTAGAGATTAAGGATTTGGGATCGTGGCGTTTGACAGCCAGCTGTTATTCATGGATCCTGGCTTTTAACTGATGAGCTGTTTTTCCTATGTAGAATTGGTTGCAATTGTTACAGTTGATTTTGTAAATTACATTGTTTCTTTCATTCTTCTGTATCTTGTCTTTGGTTCTTGATAATTCCTGGTGGAGTGTGGCTGTGGGTTTGTGGGCTATTGCTAATCCTAGGGGTTGGAGAATTCTGGTTGTCATATATTTTGGGCATGGTAAGGTTAGTTTTTGCATGGCTGTATAGTGTGCTGTGGTTTGATGCTATGTGTCGGAATACTAAGTTTTTTCGATAGCCGTTATGGATAAAGACGTCAAGCAGCTGTTTCTCTTCTGCTTTTCTTAGTATTGTGGTGCTGCAGTGTGTCCTGGCCCTTCTGAACAGGGTCTGGACACAGCTTCTTTTGTGTGCAGTGAGCTGGTTGCATGTAAAGCTGAGGATCTGGTCCGTGTGCATGTATTTGCGGTAGATACGGGTTTCTAGTTCTCCATTTCTTGTTTCCTTATGTAGATGTCGAGGAATGGGAGTCTGTTGTCTGTTTCCTCTTCATGTGTGAATTTGATCCCAGGGAATATGTTATTGAGTAGATGGTGTTTCTTCAATTTGGCAGCGTTTGATCATGACGAAGGTGTCATCAATGTAGCATGTCCAGAATTTTGGTTGGATGGTGGATAAAGCTGTGGATTTGAGTTGTTGCATGACTGCTTCTGCTATTAGGCCTGATATGGGTGATGCCATCGGGGAACCTTGTACTTGCTTGTCGATTCTCCCATTAAACTTGAAGTATGTGTTGAGGCATAGATCCAGGACTTTCATGATGGTTACTGTGGACATGGAATGTTCTGTAGTGTCATCCTGTTTGTGGGTATGATGTTTAGTGAGTAGGTGGTGTATGGTTTGTTTAGCCAGGTTGATATCAATTATGTTGAAGAGAGTGGTGATGTCGAAGGAGACCATAATTTGTTCCTTGTTGACCTTGGTGCATTTGATGCATTGGAAAAATTGTTCTGGGGAGTTTATTGAGTGGGTTGAGTCATTGACTAGATGTCTGAGTTTCATTTGTAGGGTTTTTGCTAGTTTGTACATTGGTGCTCCAGGTAGAGACACAATTGTGTGTATGGGAAGCCCATTCTCGTGTATTTTTGGGACCCAGTAGAACCTGGGTGTGGAGGAGTCTTGTGGTTGCATGTGCTTTTTCTCTAGTGGGTGTTAGTTGTTTTTCTTTTTCCATTTTTCTTAGGATGTCTTTTATTTTGTTCGCCAGCTGTTTTGTTGGATCATTGTGTATTATTTGGTAGGTGTTGGTGTCGTTGAGATGGTTTTCGGCTTTGCAGATGTATTCAGTTTTGTCCATTATTACTGTCAGTCTGCCTTTGCCAATAGGGTCATGTTGTTTTCATCTTGTTTCAGTGTGTTAAGTGCTTTCTTCTCCTTTTGGCTGAGTATTTCATTTTGTCTGTTGCGTTGCACATAGGGGATGATTCTTTGTCTGATGTCTTCTGTTTCTTGCTCCAAGTGGTGCTTTTTAGAATGTATTCAAGATTGGCGAGGAGTTCAATGGGGTCAGCATCTTTGTGGTTGAAATTGAGGCCATGTGTGAGGATGGTCTTTTTGTTGTCAGATAGAGAACTGCTGGATAGATTTCCGATCCATAGTTCGGAGTTGTTGTCTTGTGATTTTGGGATGATGGTATTGAGTTTTTCTTGTAGTGAGTTGCATTGTTAGGTTTGTGTTTTGTTGGCATTCCTGTGAATCATGCATTATGTCAGATCTTGTCCAATGGAGTTGACGCATGCAATTGTGATATGTACTTAATGGAAATACTTAAATGTTTACTTGTAGACTAAAAAAAGAAAAACGTGGAACTGAGTTACATATTTAGATACAAAGGAAATGATATGAAGGATCAAATGAGGTTCCAAGCTGCATTCAAACCAGTGTGAGAACAGGGTGGAAAGGTTTAACCTTTCCCTAGCTACTGCATTCCTTGGGGCTTAGAAGAAGAAAAAGAGTTTGATGGTAATAATGAAAGTTTGGACTTTTTTTGTGAGAGTGATCCCCAAGGGTTTTGGAATTTTGGAAGAAATATTGAGTCTTGAGAGAAGAATTTAACTTTTCCCATGCGTGCTTTTCTACTAGTGAAGATCAGTTGTAAATAAAGTAATTATATTATTGCTTAAGGGAAATGCCATACATGTATTTGTTAAAAGATCAGCAAACACAGTTTCTTATATACTAGCAGTTCTTTGCTGTAAAATTAATCAAAACAAATGTTTAACTTGAGAGACCTAGAGTGCCTGGGATGTACAGTATATTGGAACATTATATAATGACTTGTTAAGATTTTTTGAGGATTTAAAAATATCTGACAAATAAATTCCATTGGTAAAAATAGAAAATTACTATAGGAAAAACCCAGTTTAGTTATTTAATTATCTTACTGTACCCATAATGCTAGTTTACTTTTGGGATATGCAACATTATGCAAACTGTCTACAAGGTAAAAAATAATAAATTAATAAAATCGATTGTATGAAATGTGGTAAGAAAAAAAATACAGCTAACTCTCCACCATTTTGCACAACCTTCATCTGGCACATTCACAAAGCTCTAGGAGCAATTCCTCTTAGTTCTTATTGAGTCCTTAGAGCTTTATGGGTCCTAGTTTGGCACTTTCAGACCACTCTGCCCTTTTTTTAATCACATGTTTCAGGCAATTTACTCTGTCCACTTAGAATCTGGAATTTAGTTCTCTGTGCCTACATATTGTATGCACTGCTTTGAGAATCATTTAATGAACACATTTATTATTATTATTATTGTTATTATTGTTAAAGATTTAATCTTCAATTTGATTCACAGACTGGGACTGGAAAAACTTAATAGTTCAAGTCCTACTAAGGACCTAAGAGCTATTAATGTAATGTCTGACTATAGGCAGTTCTGAGTAAGGTGGTTTTTTTTTTGCAAAGTCGGAATATCTAGGGCTAATAAGTTCAACCTTTCCATGTATCTAGACAACCCTTTGGGTATTGCTCCAATGGCTCCGATTACTATTGGTACAACCATTGATTTCTTCTTCCACAATCGCTCAACTTCAATTTGCAGATCATGATATTTTGTTATTTTTTTCTAGCTGTTTCTCTTTAATTCATGCATCACCTGGTATTGCAATATCAATGAACCAAAGTTTTTATTTTCTGCAATAGTAATGTCAGGTGTGTTGTGGGCCAGATATCTGTTTGTTTGGATTCAAAATTTCCACAAGATCTTGACCTGTTCATTTTCAAGAACCTTCTCAACTTGGTATTCCCAGTAATTTTTGCTGCATTTGAACATTATTATTATTATTGATCACAGTCAGCCAGATGTTCAGACTGGGTTTGGCATTTTTGTCTAACTATCAAGTCCTTACCAAGGAACTGGGATAGGCAGATATGAATGTTTGATTATGTTATAGATATCATCACAAGATGGAGCTGTTCCCAGTAAAGCTGCCTTTTGCAATTGACATGGTGAATTTGTCAATGCCAATGATGTTCAAGCAGTGCTCCAGTTCTTTTGAGATTGCACCTAAGGTGCCTATTATTATTGGTACTACCCTTGCTTGCCTTTGCCACAGTTGTTCCATATCTATTGTAAGTCTTTGTATTTTGTTATCTTCTCCAGCTTTTTCTCTTCTATTCTGTTGTCTCCAGGCACTGCCACATCCACTATCCAGACTTTTTTTGTCTTTCTTATTGACTATTGTTAAGTCTGGGATGTTATGTGGTAGATGCCTGTCTGTTTGAATTCTAAAGTCTCAGAGCAATTTAACTTCTTCATTTTCTATGACTTTCCCTATTTTATGGGTCCCACCAGTTCTTACCTGCTGGCAAATGATATTTCTTGCAGATCTTCTAATGCGCCATTGTTGCTATTTTGTCATGCCACTGCTTGTGGCATGGGTGAACCTCTTCAGCAGCTTACCAGGTGGTGCACTATTTCTTCAGCTTCTTTGCAGACACGGCACTTACTGTCTGTTGCTGTCTTCTCAACTCTGGCTTTATATGCATTTGTCCTTAAAGCTTGGTCTGTGTAGCCAGAATTAGTCCCTCTGTCTCTTTCTTCAACTTTCCTGCTCTTAGCCATTGCCAGGTCTTGTTATTATCTGCTTTCCCTGTTATTTTTTTTAATGTACTGGCCATGTAGTGCTTTGC
>NW_015387691.1:577759-589923 GCF_001527695.2 Protobothrops mucrosquamatus
CTATACAATCCCCCCCCTAGGCCAATCCCGCTTGATGGAAAAGCCATGTCTTGAGGGCACGGCGGAAGGAGGGGAGATCCGGAATAATCCGGATCTCTGGGGGAAGTTCATTCCACAGGGTGGGGGCTCCCACAGAGAAGGCCCTCCCCCTGGGGGTCGCCAGCCGACACTGTTTGGCCGACGGCACCCTGAGGAGGCCATCCCATGCCTCCATTCTGCTTTTCATTTGATCTTTCTTGTAGGCTAGTTTGGTCAGTGAGTCTTTCTGGCATACTAAATTAAGTGCATCTTCTTTATTGTCTTTCAAATATTCTTTCAAAGCCCCTTTTTCTTCTTCAACCATCTCATGTACTTACAACATTCCACATCAATCTATTTGCCTTCAATGTTGCTGTGAGGATGAAGGGAATGATTCATTGCTGTGAGGATGAAGGGAATGATTCATTGTCATTATTTTTCTGGTCTTCCTATCCATTGCTTTTAGTTCTGCTTGAATCCAGTCCACTATTCCAGCTGTATCTAATGACTGTAATTGAACAGGTGTTTGTTGCCTTGATGGTATTTCCTCCATTGAGTTTGGACTTTAAGATCTTCTTCCCTCTCTTGATGTATTCATCTCTAATCATGTGGAAGTCGCACCCACCCCATTGACAGCAATGGCAAAACTGTCCTGATACGTTGCGCGACGTCACATGACGTCAAGAGTTTGACATGTCTGCCTTAGTGTGCTTGATGTTCTCAGTTTGAAATATACCCAGGAATTTGTAGTAATCATCTTCATCCAAACTCTTAATGTTATTTTCATGGGGCATCTTAATTATTATTATTGTTATTATTTAAGATTTAATCTTCAGTTTGATTCACAATCTGGGACTGGTAAAAACTTAACAGTTAAAAACTTAACCAAGGACCTAAGAGTTATTAAGGTAGTGTCTGAGTTCCAAGTAGGGTGATATTATTATTATTATTATTATTATTATTATTATTATTATTATTATTATTATTATTATTATTATCATCATCATCATCATCATCATCATCATCATCATCATCATCATCATCATTATCATTTCAACTTACAGACTCCTCCAATCACAGCACTCAATAGCTCACAAAGTAAGAATATGCAGTAAAGTGTGAAACATAAATATGGAACAAATAAAGCTCTCAAAACAGGCTTTGTTTCAGCATTTTCCTGGAAGACAGGCAATGTCAGAGACAGATGAATTCCCAAGGTCAGATCATTCCAGATGGCTGATCCTATCACTAAAAAACAATGTTTCCAGGACTCACCCTCGTCTTACCTCCCAAAGTGGAAGACAACCTGCTGTTTCTTCTGGCATGAACGAGTTGTTGACTGTAGTGAAAAGATGTAGTCCTGCAGGTAACCAGGTCCCAAACCCTAAACAATATTGTAGGTTAAACATAGCCCTATAGAGGAGAATATTTGTACATCAGGGTTGAAATTAGGGTCCCTGGTGCTTTCTGACCTTCGTTATTTTCTTGCAATGTTTCATTGCCTAATCTAGGTTTGCTCTCATTTTATCTGCATGAATAAAATATCTGCATGAAAACAATCAAGGTCAGAGAGCATCAAGGACCCCTGAAACATAGCCCTCTACATTGCACCTGGAAATGAACAAGATGCCAATTGAGGGCCTGTAAATCAGGTGGAACATATGCTCAATAGTCCACACCCATGAGAAAGTGGGCTATGGCAGTTGGTATTAACTAAAGCTTTCAAGTGGTTTTCACTGGCAGTCCAATGTAAAGAGTGTTGCAGTAGCCTATTTGGGTGATGATGAGGCATGAACCATTGTAGCCACGTATCTCAAGTAATGCTGCAACTGGCACCCCAGCTGAAGCTGGGCAAAGCATCCCTGACCACAATTTCCACCTGCCTCCATCTATTTATTTCTATTTATTAGGCTGTATTATTTGCATTGAACTATTTATAAATTACAAGAATCTTCATGGATATCAGAATTTGGAGCAACATGGTTGGTGTTCATATTAAGAAATCATATATTTTATTATTTTTGGCTTTGATATATGAACCTAGTCATTTGTGGCTTAATCAACTAGGGATAAACCATGTGTAATTTTAGGATGCAGTTATCATATGGATGTTATGGTACAATTGTCCAATCAAAACTTGTCTATAAAATGCAGATATTACTGAAAGCTGTATTCACAAATTGTGCATTAAAGAGATTTGCTTGAAAATATTAGAGAAAATAGCTTTGAATATTAAATAAATATAACCCAATCTTTTGTGGACTAAAAATAACTGTACTGACGTAAGGCAGAATAAACATATAGTTGAAAAAGAAGGCTATCATTATTGAAAGTGGAATAGACTTATTCATGCATAGTCACTAGAGAGTAAGATAATTATAGACTAACGACACTGACAAATTTATAAATACTTCTGATCATGATTAGTTTTGCTTGTTGCTGTGTTTGTTGTTTACTCTGATACATTACTTTTTTCATTTCACCTTTGCTACATCACCAGAAATGAAACTCAGCTCAGGGCTATACGATTATCTCAGCCAGAGTCCCATTGATCTAATATAACTGCCAACCTCAGTCTCCTGGCCATTTGGGTCAAAGCCTCTTAGCCAGATTTCTGACAAAAGCAATTTTATATATTGGGTTCTATCATATTCTCCCTTAAGCATCTCTTTTCTAGTTTTCTCATTTTGTATATATCTCAAAACTTTTATAATTTTCTTGCTCAGAATACATGGTGTCCAATGATCCTTTTGCCTTTCTTCATTTCCTTCCAATTTTAGCAAATCTTTTTAAAACAGTTAATCTAAATCCTTATATTTGTGTGTAATGAAGATTACTTTTCCCAGTGAACACACACAGACACACATCGTATTATTATCTGACAGTTTATAAACTACCCTGTTTTCCTAAAAGCTGCTTTAATTATGTTATTGTTCCAAAATTAGTAGCCAATAGCCTTAGTCCTTTGCAATTCAAGTTCAATTTTATAGCTAGATGAATAGTATTTCACTATTTCTAATCCTTTGTCAGAGATCACTGTGTGCCATATTGTTGCCTTCTACTCAAGTTTTTATTTTATTGAAAATAGTGCAGCATAGCTTTTTATTTCAAAGATTAAAAATGATTTTGAATTTTAGGAAACAATTGCATGGCAAGAGGAAGTAATTTTTTGAACGGCATATGGAATATCTATAATAATGATGGGATGGGCGCAAGGAAGGTGAGAATTGACAAACTTGGCAATAATTATAGAAATCTTGATTGAATTACTGTATTGATGATGAGTCTTCAGCTTATTGCTAGCCAGAATGGCTGAGTTATAATTTTATGTAAAACTCTGAAAGCTTCACATGAAATGTAGATGTGGAAGCTGGAGATACTTGTGTTGTGGTGGTTTCTTTCTATTCTCAATGGACAGTTTCTACTATGATTGTGGAATAGGAGAGATCAGCCAAACTGAAGCTCCATTGACATGGACCGGTTTCAGTCCTGTCTTCTGTCCTTTTCAACATTTACATAAAGTTATTGGGAAAGTTCTAAAAAAATGCATGGAAACTATAATTAGTTCGGAATGCATTGGTCCAGATTTTGAAAAGTAATCACCAATATGCACCTGTGTTTCAAGTTCTCCACTGACTTTCTATCAGTTTCCATGTCTAGTTCAAAGTTCTGATTTTGATCTTTACAGCTTTACAAGTCTTGGCTTTGAGATGACTTCTCAACTATCTTCTCCATCAATTTTGATCTACCCAGTGCAGAATTACCTTGACAATCTGCTAAAAGTTCATTATCTCTATGAGTTTAGAAATATGAAAGCCCACTATATGTTGTTTTTTATCACATCAGGTTTTTTAAAATTTAAATTTCAAATATTTTATATAATGCTAATATATAGTTCCAGCGGCGCAGTGGTGAAGATGCTCACTTCTCACTTGGAAGGTTGAGAGTTCAATCCTAGGAAAGCGACACTTGTTTTTCTATCATGGTGCAAAGGGAAAATATCTGTTGCGAACTCCGCATAGACATCAGGAAGGGCATCTGGCCAGTAAACGCTCAGCTCCATTTAGTCGCCCCAACTCCATCCCAAAGCAAGGGATTTTATGGTCCTAAAAAAGAAAACAAATATGTACAGTCCCTTATAGATGCAAATGCAAAGCTCCCCAAACATCTTAACAAAACAAAAAAGAAAAGAAAACAAATATCTCAAGTGGAATGGTCTAATTTTTTTTTCTGAAGACCTAAAGTACATAACCAAACAGTAGCATTTGTTTTATCCCTTGTCAAAAGCCCTGTCAAAACAAATCGGAAATTTGTTGTTTGTGTATGAAAGGTTATTCATCTGCACTGATTGAAATGATCACATATGCAAAAGAAAACTCTCATTTTAAACTGAATAAATGGTTCTTTTATATTCTGTTAGCATACATTGATGACCTGAATGCAGAAGGAACAAAAAGGAACTTGGGTTTCAGGCTTTTCTGAGAAAAGTGTTCTGTGATGGATTAATGGAATATCATAATATATCAGATGAATAAGTATGATAATTGTTCTTATTTATCACTAGGCTAACTCAACTGATTCTTCTGTCAAGCTTTCATTCAAGCCACCCCATAAGGATTCAACATGTAACAAATGCAGCCAAAGGTCATTTCAACACTTTTTAGTCATAATAGCATAATGATTATCTTTTAATTGAAAAAATTTAAACTAGGCACACGTGAGGTAATGGAAATGACCCTTCAGTTTGGAATAGAATGTATGGGCAGATTATGATGGGTCGTTTTCCTAGCAGAGAACAACACAAGAACAACAAAGCAGACAAAACTCCTTTATAAAGCACGCAGATATAACACAACACACACACAAACAGACAGACACACTCCTACTTCATATTTTGTTTTAAATAGAAACGAGAGAGAGAGAGAGAGAGAGAGAGAGAGAGAGAGAGAGAGAGAGAGAGAAGCAGAGACATGGTTTAGTTTCCTGGATATCTAAGTCGTAACATCAAGATGCACTGGCAACATGATTTTTTCAGCCTATTTTTAAATAAAAGAAAAGATGTAATAGGCACATTGCTTTTCTGCAGTGGTTCATGTAGGTGTTATGATTTAAAGATCCAATATGGGTCGGTCACCAGGGCCAGAGGTTTGCTCTTCTGAGCTTTCGGACTCATGCTGGAGCCCATCCTCAGGGAGAGGGAAGTTCCTTGGAGAAAGGAGTTCCCTGAGGAAGGGCTTCAGCACGAGTCCAAAAGCTCGGAAGAGTAAACCTCTGGTCCTGGTGACCGACCCGGATTGGATCCTGCAACATTATCCTAGGATAATGCTTTCATTCATTGTGTTGTAACTCTCATCACAAGCCTGTATAAAATTTAACTGAGGCCAGTATTTTTGCTTCTGCCTTCCTTGATGAAGTTACTGTTTGAAGCTTGGAAAACCTGCACAGGTTCACGTGATGGAGACTTAAAATGGCAGGATCTAATTCTAATGCATCCCAAATCTCTACTTACCAGAGCCTGCAATATCCCTGATCTAGAACAATGCTTAACTTAAGCAACTACTGCAGTGACACATGGTGGGAAATATTTGTATTATTTTCCAATATATTCCTTTTCATTTGCAACAACTGTTTTTATATACATGGCTATTTTGTGATGTTTAACTTGAGAGCTAAAATTCTAGATGAAGCTGCTATTATGAGCCCTTTGCAAGATACGTTTCCTGGTGATTCTATAAGTTCTAATAAATATTATTTTTAATGAAGGGTGAAAAGTAATTTAAAGTTAATGTATACCAGCCTTGAAATGGAAAACTAATACTTCCTTTAGCTTCAGTTTCTATGATACTTGTGTGCTATCTAGAAGCACAACTATTCAGAATCAATAGTTTGGAAGTAATAGTTTGCTTAAGCATTAATTAGCTGAGTTTCTTGTTCAACTATTAGTCACAAAAGGCAAGTGCTTATTGGTTAACTGTTCTCTGCATGTTTCTACATTTACTAACTACTATATCTATAGTAAATGTGCCCCAACTTGTAGTTTTTTGGTGAAAGAAATTCTGAAAATAATCAGAATAGCTTGGTTGAATTTTAGATAAGCTTTAATCTGGCTTTGGAAATATCAGGCATGGAAAGGCTGAATAACCAGAAGTATCTTTTGGGACAGACCCACATTCAAATTCTTGCTCAGCTTTACCTAGAGTGTCAGAGAGCTATGAATTCCATTTTCAAGTCCTTAGAGGAAGAGTGAAAGTTTAATTTAACAAATGAATATAATAAGGTTCTTAATCTATGTAAACTCATGTATCCATCATGTACACAGAGGAGCCCATATGATCTTTCACTTTTTATTAAAAGTAATCTTGATGGACTTAAAACTTCCTGGCTCTCTGTGGGCAAAGCTGGCAGATATGGACTTATTGAAAATGACATTTCTTGTCAAACGAATATTTAAAAGCCATAAATATAGACAGCATGTACAAAAATGTAAAACAATAAATAAAAATGAAAGGGAAAGAAGCGAAAGAGAGTGACTTTGTTTGTTCTTCCGAAGCAGTCCTATTTTTTTTTCTTTTTTCATTTCAGTCCTACTGTTTTTTCTTTTTTCATTTCACCATAACAAATCACTCTCAAACTTTAATCAAAAAGATGACTAGAATACTCCCAGTAGATTTGTACAGTTTTTGTTGTTTCCTCTTGCTTCTAATGAACTGTTGATATGATTCTTATTTCAGTCTTTTATTATCACGTTCCTGCTATAGGTGGTATGCATTGCGTCTGCCCACCTAAACCTGGTGTTGTTCATTTATATTGGATTATATATTCCTGTCAGAATTGCCTATGCAGGCAAAGTTGCCTGAGGATGATGGGACCTATAGTCCTATATATGTATAGATTGTTAGATTGGGGAAAGCTGGATTTCAGATACACTACAAAATCTTTGTTGTTCTCAACTGGCAGTACATTGTCTAAAGAATTAATGAGGTAGGGTTGTACTATCATCTTGGCAAATGTTTCTTTTTTGTTTTCTAAAATGTTTTTGCCAGCCTATTTGATATTTGCACCTATTTGATAACGTGTGCTTTTTTCAGCTGTCTCATGCTTTTTTATCCTTCAAATTGGTTAGGATTGGGATTAGGGTTATCATTCAATAGTTTGTTTATTTGATTTATATAGTTACCTATATTACATATGTGACTCTGAGCAACTTACAATAAAATAAATAAAATCAAATCAAATACATAATGTAAAATAAAAACACCTAACAAACAATTATCATAAATAACAATCAACAGACCCATGAGATAAATTCTATCAAAGTTCCACAACCTCAGGTTTAGGCTCCAAATCAAGATTTTAAGATCTTATGAAAGGCCAGCAGGGCCAGGGCTAATCTAATTCTAGGTGGAATGATGTCCAACATGCGAGGGAGAAAGAGAAATAAATAAATGCTTTTTAATTGGTTATACCATTTTTTTAACTTTGGCAACTTGTCCTCCCCTCCACCCTTTGCCTGAATTATTTCCACTTAAAGGTATCTTTCACTCTGAAATGAATCATCCTTGTAAATGAACTTCAGGAGATCTCTTCACCTCCTTCACCCCTTTCAGTTTGGGCCTTATATTAGAATTATTTCTCAGGAAGGTCCACCAACACTGGAGGGAATTTCTTGGAATTATAGATGTAGCTTCTCTTTGGTTAGTTTAGAGTAGAATTACAATAACTGGAGTGGTGAATAGTTTGTTTCACCAGCAATGCTAGCTGCAGGTATTTTTTGTCTGTTTAGTTAGAGTCTGAAAATACAGAAGGTTATTGGTATCAGTAAAAGAGGAATGAAAATGGACTCAGATTAATCACCCTTTAAACGTGAAATGAAAAATAGGAAAAGAAGTGAGCCTTAAAACAAATCCTGACTTTTGATTGTTCAGTTGATGATAACATTAATCATTCACAACTAAGCTACATACTCAAATTCTTCGCTGCTGAACGTTGACTAGGATTAATTTATTTTCCTACAGTGTAGTTTCATTGCATGTTGGTATTTTAGCTATATCATTGCCCAAGATTATTGCATGAAAAATTGGAGAAATTGGTCAAATTTATATTCTCTTGATAATAATTTCTAGGTTGGCATTTTGCCCTCCTTTTAAAATGATTATTCCTTTCTTGGCATATACAGTATATCGAAGTATGAATGGGTAGAACATGTGACTTCATCTAATTACTTTGGGTAATCTGCTCTTAAAAGTATTCTGAGGAGAAACTATTGAAATGATGAAGTCAAATTCTATTTTGCATTTTTTCATGGATTACTCCTCACAAATGCAAATATTGCTGAGAAAACTATAAAACTACAAAAGTAGTTTGAGAATTTGGTTGGTGTTATGTTTATGAGGGTGGTAATAAAGGAAATAAATAAAGGTTATTCTTTTATAAATTGTATCAAATGTAATACCAAGGTGTGAGACTATCTGTTTGCTGTTTCCTGCCTATACAAAGTGATCACAAATGGTAATCAGTAAAGACAATGAAATATGACTTGCTAAAAGCTCCCCAGGAGACAGGAACTTACGCCTTGGGCAAAAATCTCTATCAGTAAGAGAGGAACATCGGCCCAAGGTGAAAATTACAAGTAAACAAGATAAGATAATAGCAGATGGACGGAAATTGTCAGGATGACCCTCTAAAAGTGTAAAACAACTTAAAGAATGACTTAAGAGAATAAAGGGGAGTTGGGAGGGCTTCCTAGGCATGATGTGCATTGTGAAACGGTATAAAATGTATAGCTTGAAAACTGCTTTTTGCGCTCTTTGAACTCAATCCATTTGGGAAGGGTCTAAGAGGCCGCGCTTGCAAACACATTTCTTTTTTTATTTTCTCCAATAAATTTTTGTTTTTGTTAACCAGACTTGTCTTCCAATTGTGAGTATCAAATTTGGGGGTTTTAAATCTCACAATAATGATAGCAGAGATGTATGCACCATAATCAAATATTTTAGCCCAAACTATCTGCCAAAATATTATTAGCATGTAATGAATCCAAACAATTAGTTGCTTGAAGAAAAAAAGGGGTATTTGCAGATGTAAAAAAAAACTTTATGAAACAAAGGCATTTAATTGTGTGTCCAACCACACTTGGCCAATAAAAAATTCTATCCTATTCCTATTCCTATTCCTATTCTATTCTATTCTATTCTATTCTATTCTATTCTATTCTATTCTATTCTATTCATATAGGGAGAGAAACAATATCAAATGAATCAGCGAGATCTCTGATGAGAATCATTCCTAAATCTTTATTTATAAATAGAAAAATAGCAAGATTTCAGTAACACTTATTTGATGATGCATACACATAGAAACTCGTATTATATGCGATCCAGTGAAGAAATAGAAGGAAAAAACTTACTGGAATTTTCAATGAAGTACATAGCTACATTGTCCTTTCAGGATCTTAGAGCTAAAATATTTTATGTAAACTTGAAGTAAAAGAAAGGGAGATAGAGAGAAACCAACCAGGCTTCCTATGCCAGGATTAATCCTTTTCCATAGATGAATTGTTCTCTCCCATTGTCTTTTTTAGAAACAATACATTTTTACTAATAAATTCCCTCTTTTGAGATAGACTAGTAGGTTTATCTGGGCACTTTTTCACAGAAAACAAGCTGGAAGGGTTTAGTCATAGAGGATAGACTGATGAATGTTCTCCAAAAGTAGGAAACATAGGATGTTCCATTGCACATAAAAATAGTATTTGTTCTGATTCTCATAATTGAGAAATTTGCATAATGTTAGTTTCTCTCTTTTGAAATTGTCTAAGGAATTCACAATTTCTTCTATTTTTTCCTCAGATATATAACCAGGCATCTCCTCCAGCAAGCCCTGAAAATTCTGCAGATCTGGGTGAAGGCTAGCAGGCTTAATCCTTTCTCTGCACTTTTTGAGTAATGGATAGGAATGTTGTCAGCTGCCTGCCTTGTGTTCATCATTGTTGCAGTTGGCAGTGTAACAGATAATGGGATGGATTCAAGGCCACTGAGGGACAGAAGCCTGACAAGAACTCATCCATCACTTCCCTTTTAAAGGGTCTCTGTGGAAGAACCAAAATCAAAGAAGTAATTGAGGTTCAAGGGACACATGGGATTTGGGAGAATAGTTCTGCATTGCAAACAAATTTGAGCTGTCGAATATGTTTTGTAAATGAAATATTTTTGTCAAAGCAGGAAGTTAATAACTGTCATTTATTTCTCCATAACATTAACCATAACATGAACATAGGGTTATTTTTCTTTTATGTTGTATGTAAATGAAAACTAAACATTTAAAGTAATTAAAATATGTATTGAACAATTGAGAAGACTCTTATTTCTAATCAACATTGTTCCATCTGTTCTACTGATGTCTGTGATAAAGTAATTTGGATGGTTTAAATTCAGTTGGCTGCTGAATGCCTGAATAAGGTTCTTCGGGGTTTTGTTAGAGTTCTTCTTTTCCTGTTTAATTTCTGTTTGCCTTCTGTTATGATGGTTCTTTATGTTCCACTTTTGTATGGTTCTTGACTGAAGGAAATACTATCTTGTTGTCTTTTAGATTCATGATACGAATGGATAAATGATTGGAGGTAAGGGGCAGAAGTTTGCCTAAAGCAGCACATCTGAATAGTGTGAAGATGCTGCTAAATGGTGATAAAAAGAAAAAAAGAAGCAGCAGATAATCTAAGTGAGATCAGACTAGGAAATAATTATTTGCATCAGTAAGAATTCTTAACACTCTAAGATGGAAAGGATTAATGGTATGGAATTGCTGGATATCTTAAATGGCCTTTCAAATATAAAGGAATGGAAAATATACAAAATAATTCAATAATTATTTTCTTAATAATGGAAATCAGTACCTATTGTAGACACATAGTGCACTTTATAATTGAAGAACTATACAGCTGAAAAAAATTAGAAGCATGTCTTGTGTAATTTTTAGCATTGTGCAGAAAAACCAATTAAACTATCCATTCTGTTTCCATACTGAACATCCCAAGGTGCTTCAGTCTAAGTTCATAGGGCAAAACCTCAAGTTTCTGAATCATCTTTCTTGCCTCACTCTGAATTCTCTTTAATTTGACAACATCTTTCAGGAAGTGTGATACCCTGAATTGTACTTCATGTGTAGTCCTACCAATGTGAGGAATAATGACTTCATATGTCTTTGACACAATGCTTCTTCTAAAGCTGACCAGAACTGCATTAGTCTTTCTAGCATCTGTCTGACACCACTGAAACATGTTCAGCTTGATATCATGGTCTATACCCAAGTCCTTCTAAGAAGTAATGTTTCCAAGCTATGAATCCCTGTCTGATGTGTATATCCTACATTTTCCACTATTATTTTATTTATCTAATTAATTCAGCTCCCCATCCCAAACTCATACAACAGGATTAAAACACACACACACACACACAAATAGTCAAACATAAAAACCACACAACACAACATAAAATAGCAAAAACCAAGACAAAAGCAGAAAACATTTTAAATCCCAACTGATTTAGCAAAAAGATTCATCCTATATCTTGGCCCAATGCCTGGTATGAAAATATTTTTTAAGGCCATAAAGAAGGCCAGCAGGGATGGGATCATCTGAATCTGAGGTAGAATGCTATGCCAAAGTACAGGCATCACAACAGAGAGGACATATGGCCCTTGGATGACATTTTTGTTCATAGAGGGAACTTGAAGCATGCACACTATTAGATCTCATGGGATAAACAGGCACAATTGAAAATAGGAATTTCACAAATAGTTAAGCCCTATTGCCATGAAGGTGATAACGAACACCTTGGCCCTTCTAGTACTTTCCATTTCTTTCCCAAGGATACTTCTGTTTAGTCTTCATCTGAGAAAATTACAACTATATTCTTTTATCATATGTTAAGTGAGTAACTATTTATTTTATTTATTTATTTATTATTTTAATTTCTATACCGCCCTTCTCCCGCAGGACTCAGGGCGGTGCACAGCATATTAAAAACAGATACAATAACAATATACAAAAATAAAACCCTTCTAAAACCAAATTAAAAACCAAATATTAGAGGCTGTGTTCCAATTAAAATTATACTTAAAATCATCCCTAAATAAAATCCTCCTTAGGT
>NW_015387691.1:590046-598160 GCF_001527695.2 Protobothrops mucrosquamatus
GTCCCGGTCCAGAAAAGGACGCAACTGGTGGATCAGGCGAACCTGATAAAACGCCCCCCTGGTCACGGCCGACAAATGATCTTCCAGTGTCAGCCGTGGATCCAGGAGGACACCCAAGTTGCGTGCCTTCTCTGAGGGGGCCAAGATTTCGCCCCCTATAGACAGCGATGGAATCAGCTGACTATGCCGAGGCGCCGGCGGCCACAGCCACTCGGTCTTGGAAGGGTTGAGCCTGAGTCTGTTCCTCCCCATCCAGACCCGTACGGCCTCCAGGCAACGGGTCATCACGTCAAGGGCATCGTTGGGGTGGCCTGGGGTGGAAATGTACAGCTGCGTATCAGGAAAAAATATCACTTCCATAGTGTCTCAAACATGGAGGGATCTACTGAGGATGGTGCATAGACTAATGATTTCAGTAATGAAATGATTGCTAGCTATTGTACCACTGAACCAAAAAAGATGTTGGGCTGTGTTGGCATAAGCTGTTTAAAAATGGAATCCCAGACTAAATAGTCCATTTGTAAATTGTAGAAACAGTGAAGCACTTTTGGTAAGTCTCTGAGCAAAGAAGAAATTCTTAAAATACTTAAATAGTCTCTGGAGGGAACTTACCTTAAATTGTGAGGTACTTATATATGTATTTTCTCTCTGACATATTAATCTGTTAGTGCTTGGAGTGATGGAAACTGCAAATTAGAATCCCTAAAGATCTAGCATATTTTTAGTGCTATAATAATAGCCAATCCATCACACATTCCATTAAATGTACATTTACCTATTCCTCTTTAGCTGGTCTTTGTTATTGAGTGAATAGTAATATCAAAGTCGCTACTGTTCATCTCTCACCGATTAAAAACACTAACCCTCAAAAAAAGGCTCTGAACTGAAAGCATACCACTGAATGTTAATCTATATTTTAAAAATCATACTTCAGGAAATATATTAGAAGGAATAAAAGTAATGTGATTTACAATTAACATAAATTGTCCATTTTTTAAAAAAGTGTTAAAAGTCTCTGTGTACCATTAATACAATATAGAAAATATCATTATTAACTTGTAGCATATTTCAACATACAATTTGGTTTTCCATGAATAGGACATTGCACCTCAGTGTTGTTAATTCACTCAGTCAGTCAGGCAGTCAGAAGTATGCCATCAATACTTCTTAAATAATTAAAAGTACCTATCAGTAAAAAAATTATAGTGCATATCAACAACTGGTTACTGATCAGTTTGTATAAATGATATTGCTTGAAATTTAGATGAAGAAATGAATCAATTATCATATATTCAAGCAAAGCACAGCTGCTGGTTTTAGGCTTTAAGAGACGTTAAATTGAGAAATCTATGGGCCCAAAGTTTTGGTTATAGTTCCTTTACTTTATGTCCATGTGACTGTAGTACTAAGTAGCATAACATTACTTTCTAGACTTTCATATGGTGCAATGGAAATCTGTCAAGTGAGAGTTGTTTGTGAAAAATTATAAGTTAAAGTGAGAAAAATGAGCGCCAAAGCAAGTTAGAGACAAATGAAACCTCTAAAAGAATAAATGATAGGGAGAACTAGAGAGAACATTGAAAAGAAATGCTAGCATTGATAGTGAAGGACAGAGAACCTTCTTCAGAGGCTCTTGCAATCATATTGGTAAATGAAGAATTCTCTTTGGGCCAGCTGCTGGCGGGTGCAGTTATAAACAAGGACATGGAAGCAATCAAGACAAATGATACAGTCAAGATATGCCAGTATAATATACAGGATCCCTGTTCAATTAGCTGATCAGATATAGTTAAAAATAGTAGTATGCAGTTAAAACAATCTTGCCATTCATGAGATTGACACCTGTACACTGGAGGAAAACATAATTGAAGTTACATTTTTTAAACTTTAAAATTAGCTTAGCTGAAATCATGTGAAAACCAAACTTTTCCCATAAACACTATTGTCTAGAAACAGAAGAGTATGCAAGATATAATCATTTTTTTTACATCTGAAAATGATAATGTTCCTTACCTAGCATAAGTCATGAATTGGTCATTTTTTTATGATAAAAAAAATCAGGCCTGCTACTGGATTGGATTAGATGTAGAATTTATATCATCCAGGAGTATCTATGCAAATATTACCTTGTTAAGACAGGGTTTATTTATGATCAGCTGCTAAGTGAAATGATTTTAGTCACTTTAGATACTTTCTTAAGATTTGACCACAGAACTAAGAAGACTACTTCTAACAAAGAGATTTTTATCTTCTTTTGGTAAAACAAACAAACAAATAACGATAAAGTTAACCACTGTCAGGCATTGGCATCTGGTCAGACAACTGTGCTTGGACTATATTTGATTGTACTTGGCTGTATATTAAGAATGTAAGTGCTTTGGCAGTGGAAGAGCTCTGTTTAGTTTCATGTAGCTAACTGTGCATGGAAGAATTATTGCACACTCAAGGTCGCTTATGACTTCCCATCATATAATGTGAATAGTGTCATTTGAAATCTTACATGGCAGTTTAGCTCGCAAGAGCCAGGAAGGTAAAGTTTCCATAATAGCGTTTAACTTTATTTCTCAATTGTAATAGCATTCTATAGCTATAAAATATTCAGAGGACTGCTTCTCATGGCTGACTCTCCAGTGAACCCCAAAACAAGTAATCCAATCTAATAATGAATTGAGAGTTCTGTAAAACTCCATTTGATTGTAATGCGAATTTCCAATAATGAATAATGACAGGACTGTTCATTTTGAAAACCCAGAGTCATTTCACTGAAGATTCTATGGGAATTTTTCATTTGAACAAGTTTCTGCTTGTGCATTAACACAAAAATGAAAAGATGGGTTCTCATATAGGTTTATTGGTATCAAGGAGTTTGACAACCAAAGAAAGTGTAAGGTCAAATTATACGGATAGGCAATAAATGGAGAAGAGGTATTGTTTCATGTCTTTGTTTTTTGAGAGGGCTGTTCTGAACAGTTTTCCAGCTATATGACTATCAGATCAGGGCTAAAAAAATCCAAGTGACTTAGAAGTAGCAGAAAAGAGTTTCTGAATCTTTTTGTGTTTAACTCTTGGTTATCTGAATTATTGAAGCCCAGATCTGGCTCCCTACAGTAATCACATTGAATTTGATTTGAAAATGATGCTATTGTTGGGGCTATGTCAAAAGAAATTATTTAAGGAGAAAAAAGTCAGTGTGGTTGCCGTGTTGTTTTTCTTTAGAGAGCTATTTGATGTATGGTGCTTTTTGAATGCTAGAAATTAAATGTGTCTGTCGCTGTGGCAGGATGATTCTTTATTTACTTACCTTTATAGTGAATGTTTTCCATTATAGTGGATAACTGATTCGTATTTATAGATGCTTGAACAGAACATGTGGAATATTTGTCCAGCTGTTGATGTTATTAGGACTACTAGAACTTGGTGGCAAAATTCTAAGTAACTACTAAAAGGCAAAGGTTTCCCTGTTAGTCATGTCTGACTCTAGGGCACAGTACTCATCTCTGTTTCTTGGCCAAGGGAGCCAGGGTTATTCAAAGACAATAGCCATGTGGCCAACATGACTATATACCAAAGGTGCATGGAATACTGTTACCTTCCCACAGAAGTGATATCTATTAATCTATTTGCATTTGTATGTTTTCAAACTGCTAGGTGGGTAGGAGCTGGGGCAAGTAACAGGAGCTCACCCCATTGTGCGGAGCTCAGGTCTCAAACCCAGCTGGTCAGCTCTCCAGCTATCAGCTGTCCAGTTGACAAGCTCAGCATCTTTAACTGCAGAACCATTGCACCCCTAAGTAACTACTGGTTAGTAGTAAACAGCTAGATATTTCTACCTTTTTTGCGTCCATCTATAGATCATTTGGAATTCTGCAACCAATTCAATGTTCAAATACTTTCTCAAATAACTGAAGCAGTTCTGTTAAAAAGACATGGTCTTCCATTCAGTGTAATCATATTCCAAAACACAGCTAATAGAGAATGCTTGAATATTTTATATTTTCTTTCTTCTAATAACAATATATCCCTTGCATGTAACAAGCACCCCCAGAGTTGAGAGGGACATTCTACAAATATAAACAAAAAAAAAAAATGTCAGAGAAACAAAGTTGTGCCTGCAGGAAATGGGCATAATTTAATGTCACCATTTCATTACACCATTTTATCACTGCTTAAAAAATTCACAAGCATTAAACTAAAGTAGTTTTGATCTATAAACCAGAATCATTTGATCTGAATCTGGAGGAGAAAATAGGCTTGACATATAATATTAAACCTAAATAGATGTCCCAAAGATGCTTTTTCAAGAGGCAACTGGACTTTCTTATTTTTTCTTTGAAGACTTTGTTTCGCTTCTCGTCCAAGAAGCTTCTTCAGCTCACAGATTCTTCATTTGAATAGATGATGATAGGAAGCAGGATATAACTGAGATATGCTTAACTGAGATTCTGATATTGTATCAGCTTGACTTCAGGGTAGTAAAGGCAGTTTTCTATCAGGAGATTCTTATCAGAAATTTGTCCTGAAAGTAGCCAAGTATGCCATAAGGAAAAACTTGGGTTGTTTCTGTTATTCTACCCTGCCAACTCTCCAGTTGTATCCTTGCTTGAGCTGCTTAATTCCATTTTGTATTTGGCAGTTCATGCAGATTATAATAGGTATATTATAATTTGCTAACCTGGGATGTGTGTGACAAGGCATGATGATAAAGGCAGTTCAAGAATTCATGGCTGCCATGATGACCATGGGTTTGTCTTGAATCATCATGATCTAATGCACAGAGAAAGCATACTTTAAATCTGATCTACACTTTGGAACTATTGGAGAAGGTTTCATTGGGAGCCTAGTTAATCCTTGGAATATTGAGGTGATGAAGCTCTTGAGTGGATTGTTCCCAAATGGCTTCTCCCAATCTTGGAAGGCTTCATGACGGTCTCTGAGGATTGTTGGTAGATGAAGTGTTGGAGGAGATGCCTGGAGCAATGTTAGTGGAAGATAAAGGATGATTCCAACTGGACACAAATAACACCCAAAGTTAGGACCTTCTCTTAGGGTAAGGACAATAAAATAAAATTTCTTATCTGCCCTTATTGCATTTGCAGAGTACCATCAAGATGCTCATTTCATAGTGATCCAGATGCTTTCAGGGAGCAATGGTTCAGAAGAATTGCTACTAGGCTTCTAGAAGCTGTTAGTAGAACATTTCATAAATAAAACCACTCACATCTACTCCGAGTTAGAAACCATCTGTACATAAACCAAAGAGACACTGATGGAGGCATTTCATAATGTTAATTGTCAAAAGTTTGAACCAGCTGATCTTGAGGAAGTGACAGAATTCTTGGTGAGAGAAGTTCTACCATCTGTGCACTTGATCCTTGCTTCACCTGGCTTATATGTGCTGCCAGAGAGAATGCAGGGAACTGAATCTAGCTATCAGGAATATCCTGTTCCAAGAAGAAGAGATGCCAACTCCTAGTTAAAATGGACAATTATGCAGAATCACTAACTTTCTCTTTTTAGGGTAGGTTGATACAGCATCAATTCTAAGGTGCTCTGGAAAAAAGGATTACCGTATATCCTACTGAAGCTGTAAGAATTTGGAGGGGAGAAACAGATGGATTCAATCTGAGCAAGAGAAAATTTCTGTAGGTTTGGAAGCTGACTGATTCTGTAGCAATACCAAGTTAATACCCTGGATATTATGATATCCTAAAAATAATGACACATACTCTGGAGATGCTCTTGGACTTCAGATCCGGCTGGAACTGTAATTAGGAAGAACCTTGGCCAGCTTTGTATGATGTACCAGTTATGGATATTTCAGGAATAGTCATTCATATTCTCATAACTTCATGAATGGATCACTATAATGTTTTCTATATGGAATTACCCTTGGATCATTAGGAATTGCATATTAACAAGAACAACTTGGTATTGTGATACAACTCTTCAATACTATGGGAACTATATTGGATGTTGGTTTGTTTCTAGATATACTTCAAGATGTCGGTTATAATCTGAGGATTGATTACTTGCAACATCACTTGTATTAAATAGACTCTATATGTTCAAGGTGTGCCTGAAGAGAAGGCTGGCTGAGAATGGCCATGCCCCACTAGATTTGTGAAATAAGCATTCTCTGCAGAGTTCCCTTTCTGTGGAAACTCTTTCCACCAAATATAAGATCAACACTCTCATCTCTGTCATTTAGAAAGCTCTTGAACATTTGTCTCTTTAACAGATCATTTGGGGATGGAGGCATATGTAATATAATGGTATGTGGGATGTGCAAGGTTTTGGCATTATATTTTTATGATGAATGGTTATGATTTGAATCAATCTGGTGTGGTATGATTATTAATTATATAATTTTTGTATTACTGATTGTACTATGATGGTTACTGTGAGCCATTTAGACTCAAAATTGATTGAAGTGGTATAAAATCAGGTGTAATAAATACTTGACAATAAATAAATAAAATTAAGTAAATATGATTGAAATGCCAGAAAATATAGTTGCAGCACTTGTGTATCTAGGTCAAAATAACCTAAGAATCTCTAATTCTATCAGAACTTTTCACCCTAAGAAAACATTCAAGACAGAATTGAGTTTAAATAATTAAAACTACTACAACCTTTGATGGTGCTTCTTTGTGTCAAGTGGCAGAGTACATTCCATTTCAGGGCACAATTTAAAGTACTGATCAAGACCTAGCAATACTTAATGAATTGTGATCAGATTCTTTGAGAAGCCATATGTTTCCATATGAACCCACTTAGATTTTATGATAGTTAAGATCTGTTGGAGGTATATTGGACAGAAACATGACAGCGAATTTGTTTGCTTTCCTGTTCTCCCAGTGCTGATTTTTAAAACTGATACCTCCCAATTTATGCAATTTATGCAGTTTCCATTTCTGTTATCCTTCTGCTGTCAGAAAAAGTTATTTTGTTCAGACAGATCTTTAGCATTGAACTGAGTTGCCATTGTATAGATTTTAATCTGGTAGATTATTAATAATAGTAATAATAATAATAATAATAATAATAATAATAATAATAATAATAATAATAATAATAATAATAATAAAGTTGGAAGGGACCTTGGAGGTCATCAAGTCCAACCCCTTGCTCAGGCAGGTAACCCTATACCATTTCGGACAAATGTCTGTCCAGTTTCTTCTTAAAAACTTCCAGTGTTGGATTTATTTATTTATTTTTATTAATGCATTTCTATTAACTTGTTCAATCTTTTATTGTTAGCTGCTTTACTATACTTTAACTACAAGTGGAAAATACAGATTGAATACCTATTTCTCCTCCTTCCTTAATTGTTATCTCATATTTGGTCTTTAATATTTCTTTTCTTTCCTGAATGCCTGTTGCAGAAAAATATTAGAGTTTGGAAGGCCTGCTTAAGTTTTGGGACCAGGAAAAACTACATTTCAGTAAAGCTGACAAGTAGGACCCAGATGAAGTTGCTTCTGCTTTCCTTGCTGCTTGAAGTGAACTGCTTGCTAAAATAACATTTTTCCACAGTATTGTGGTCACTAAAGTTGACCTTATTTGTCTGCAATTGCACAAAAACTGGGAGTCAATGCTTTTTGCTTTGGGCACAGGGTTTTCAAAATTCTGTGATCAGCAGTTGTCCATGCTCACATATATGATAGTTGTATTTCTGATTTTTATGAAGCAAAAATGCTTCTACCTGCATTTGTGGTCTAATGAAGTGAGGGTGTGGGTAGAATATAGCCATCACTGGCTCTCATCAAAATGTAGTAGTGGTTGAAAGTCAAGCCTGTAGCAAAGCATTAAAGAAATAATCTTTCTCTACCTTCCTTCCTGAATGACGTGTGAGCCATTGTTTTGATGCGCTTAGGGTCAGCTGTGCTGCAGTACAATGAGGTAATAAATGCAAAGCAGAAGATGGACTGCCCTGCACTGTACACTCCCCTCAATCTTTTTGACACAGACTGACTAGAGGACATGCAAAGACTGTTAAGTAGTTAACTTGACGAAAAAAGTGCAACTGCAATGAATAACTTGTCCTTCAGTTAACAACTCTTTGGGTTGCTTAATTACAGGCCTGCAGTAATATCCATGCTAAAAAGCAAATG
>NW_015387692.1:0-20249 GCF_001527695.2 Protobothrops mucrosquamatus
ATTTTGTAAATGTTATAAAACTTTTAATAAAAAAAAACCAATAAAACTTATTTTAAAAAAAACTTTTCTTCTTTTGTCTTTACCGAGCCTAGAAAAGTCCAACCAAACTGGCAAAGGAAGGATAGAGAGAATTGGCTTTCTCACACTCATTTACAAAATCTCCCCCTGGAATGCCATGGATTCACCTAAGTGTCATTCATAAATTTGCCTCTGGTTGTAGACAATGTTAAACAAAAGGAATTCTTACCACGTGCCTCTGAAGGAGAAATGGAGAACTCGTGCTTCTCCAAATACTTCTGTACACCTTATTATTTGGGGAATTTTCTCTTACTTTTCGAACCACACAGAAGTTGAGGTGACTCTTGGTATCCCTCTATGCGTTGTTCAACTGGAGGGTCATAGGTTCCCGTGACAAGGTAGGCTACACATTGCTTTCCTCAAGGGATTGTGAGAATTTCAAAAATATCTGACAGAGCTGAGGATTTTTTGTTTTATCAATACACCAGAGAATCTTTTTTTACATGGTCATGATTTAGACCCTGCAAGGAACGAAAGAGATGCTTGAAGAGATATGAATGAAATAATGTTTACTTAATTCAAATCGATTATTATTCATTGGCGGTTGCACTGTCTCCTCTTAGACACCTATGTTTGTAATCAGAGATCTGTGTGGGAAGAAACATAAATGTCGAAGGATAATTCATTGCTGGTTCTAGAAAAGCTGCAGAGTTAGGTAGACTTGCACGAAGAGATGGAACTTTCCTTAGGTAGTCTTTCTGCCTGCAAGTTTCCTGCTCTTCCCAAACTGAAAGGCATTGGAGCTGCTATTGACCTCCTCCTGGTAGTGCGTCGTTCGCCACCAGGCGAGCGTAGGAAAATTCAGCAAAACTCAGACAGAGGGCCATGAAAGATCTCACAGCAACCGTGCTACGCTGGCTGCAGGTGCCCTTTAGTTGAAGAAGGAAGGAATCACTCGCAAAATCGATAGCTGCTCTTCACGGGAGTGAGATTAATCTGAGAGAACACAGCATTTTTGCAGCTGGTTGGTTTCAATAATCCATTATTAATGCCTGACTAAGGCCTGGTTCTCAGGGAAGTGGGAAACTTGTCTCCAAGCTGTATCGCTTCAGATGGGAGGGTAGATGGGCGAGCGGGAGAACACGCCTTCAAACATTTGCTACATGACTTCGACATGAGTTCTGAGATCCCAGTTCAGAAATTCTACCCATGTGCAGGCAACGTGGCAGTGCAATTACAGGATGGTGGGTCTCTTTTACCCTCCTTTCTTTTGCAGCAGTGCTATTCAGGCCCTCATGAGGAGGTATGAGGACCGAAAAGACATGGGAACTGAGGAGGGCAATTTGCAGACTCAAATCCGTAAAGTTACCCATCTGGAGTAGAGGTCAGCCCTTTTATTCCTGTCATGATCAGTCCTGTTCCTTATGATCTGGATTCTTCTGCTTTGGGCAGGAAGATCTGAAGATGCATTCCCTTGAACCTAAGTAGAAGGAAAGACGTGGCCATGGATCCTGTTGTATTAGACTTGAGATACAGAAGATGGATTCAGTTTACTGAAATAAGCCTAAATACTCTGAGTATTCCTCTATGAGAAAGGAGAATCCATAAACACCCATGTAAGCAGTGTGGGTTCCTTGATGCTCTTTGAACTTGGATGTTTTCATCAGCACTAGCAATAATAATAATAATAATAATAATAATAATAATAATAATAATAATAATAATAATAATAATAATAAAAAGTTGGAAGGGACCTTGGAGGTCATCTAGTCCAACCCCCTGCTCAAGCAGGAAACCCTACACCATTTCGGACAAATGGCTGTCCAGTGTCTTCTTAAAAACTTCCAGTTTTGGAGCATTCACCGCTTCTGGAGGCAGGTTGTTCCACTGGTTAATTGTTCTAAACTGTCAGGAAGTTTCTCCTTAATTCTAGGTTGCTTCTCTCCTTGATTAGTTTCCACCCGTTGCTTCTTGTCCGGCCTTCAGGCGCTTTGGAGAATAGCTTGACTCCCTCTTCTTTGGGGCAGCCCCTGAGATATTGGAAGACTGCTATCATGTCCTCCCTCGTCCTTCTCTTCGTTAAACTAGACATACCCAATTCCAGCAACTGTTCCTCATATGCTTTGGCCTCCAGTCCCCTGATCATCTTTGTTGCTCTTCTCTGTACTCTTCCTAGAGTCTCAACATCTTTTTACATTGCGGTGACCAAAACTGGATGCAGTATTCCAAGTGTGGCCTTACCAAGGCATTGTAAAGTGGTATTAACACTTTATCTAGTTGGGTAATGAAATGTCTGCAAAAAAACAACCAAGTTCAGAGAGCACCAAGGACCCCATATTCGTCCTCCTCCTCCTCCTCCTCCTCCTCCTCCTCCCCCACAAACTCCATCCTCTTCTAGCACTGATGATGTTACCTAGATGGATAACGCATTGTCTGCAAGAAAACCACCAAGCTCAGAGAGCAGCCATCCTGACCTACCGATATTCTCTTCCATGTAAATAGTGTTTATTTTCTCAGCCCTGACCACAATCCAATAACTTTCAATATAATATGCTGCTCTATATTTGTGCATTCTGACCGTCCCGTACGTATTGATTCTCGGCTTCCAGATTACAACTTCCCTGTCTACAGACCCTAAAAGCATCTTATTACTCTCTCGTCTCACCATCGCTTGGGTTTTGTATGCATGCACACACCCCAGTCCCTCGGTCCTCTTCTGTTGCCAGCACCTGATAATAGGTCATAAGTTCATCTCTTGATCTTCTTAATAACTCGCTGGATGTGAGAGAGATGGGGAGTGGGCAGGGGAAAAGAGACAGGCAGAGAAAGCTTGCAATATCAAGCTAGGATTCTTAATTCAGTCCCACCATGACCGGGAGGCCTCCTGTCTTCACCACGCATTCAATTCCAAATCCAAGCACTGCTATTCAATGCACTTGACCTTTGCCCACCTAAGGCTCAGCTGGGACAGGGAAAGAAATTTATTCTTTGTGCCTCTAATTCCATTGGTTACTCATTTTTTTCTGAAGAAGTCCCAATTTGTTGCAAGTGAGCAATAAAGAAAGAATGGCCATTTCTTATTTATTTTATTTATTTATTGTTTTTGCCACCCCCACCTCCCCTGCAAAGTGGCTCTGGGTGGCTTTTAAACATTTCTTCCCTCTTGGTCCGTTTGTGAGTGGGATATTTTCTTAGGAAGGGGCCAAAAAAAATAAATCACATTGTCCGGAGCTGATCCAGCTGCTTTGGTCTTTCCTTCCCATCTGTACATTTTGGACTTTTAAGCTCTAGGGCAGGGGTAGGCAACCTTGGCTCTTTTATGACTCGTGGACTTCAAGTCCCAGAATTCCTGAGCCAGCCCTCAAGGCTGGCTCAGGAATTCTGGGAGTTGAAGTCCACGAGTCATAAAAGAGCCAAGGTTGCCTACCCCCGCTCTAGGGATTTGTGGTGACCTTTTGATTTTAATTGAATGCATTCCCATTCAGAGAGCCAGCTTGGTGAAGTGGTGAAGGCATCAAGCTAGAAGCTGGGAGACGGTGAATTCTAGTCCTGCCTTAAACATGAAGCCTTTCCAGGTGACTTTGGGCCAATCTCTCTCTCTCTGAACCATAAGGAAGGAAGCCATGGCATGTCTGAAACTTTGTCAAGAAAACGGCAGGGACTGGTCCAGGCAATTGCCAGGATTCAACATTGACTCGAAGACATTTTTTTAAAATTCCCATTCAATAATTCCCGTAAACCAATAGCACGAATGACTATCAGCAACATAGCAGAGAAGTAGGAACTACAGCTACTGTAGGTTTTCCACTGGGTAACGTTCTCTTGCACTACAACTGCTCCCTTCCAGAAGCCCATTTTCACGAAAGAACAGGTTTCTGGAGGTTTGTTTTGTGCAACAACAATGAAACATGGTGTAGGTCAAATGGATTGGTGTAGATGATGGGTAAGGCCAAAGAACAATGCCCTTTGTTTAAAACAAGTTTAAAAGCAAAAGGGTTGTTTTCTATTGTGTTGGATTCTTTTTTTTAATATTTCATGTCTCCACTGTGGACATCCTTAACCATTTTAAAGATTCGAAGAGGAGATACACATTGTAAAAATAACACGGATCATGGAATTCCATTTTTTCAGTCATATGCCATGCTTGTAAATCCTTCCTTCCTTCCTTCCTTCCTTCCTTCCTTCCTTCCTTCCTTCCTTCCTTCCTTCCTTCCTTCCTTCCTTCCTTCCTTCCGATCCAAAACCATGTGGCAGGCAATGCCCTCTTTCATGAACACGGATTCTAAAATCCACGATGAGCATATTTATGCAGTCTCTGCTTCACTGCTTTGAGATAACCCACTTTAATCAGAAAGAGCTGAAAATTTTTCATGTTAAGTGACGTCTTATGAAGCATACATGATGAAGCCAAAGTATTTCAGCCATAGTGGAAAGCCAGGCCTTCTTCTGTTCAACAAGGGACTCACTGATCTCTGTTTCTCCAAAGCATTTAATGTTGGTTTGTGTGCATATGTGTGTGTGTGTGTGTATACGTGTGCGCACGCACACACACACACACACACACACGTATATGGTTAACAGAGCATCTAATGTGACTAAATAGAACAAGCTGCTTTTCCATTCCCATTAAATATACATGATGTGCTTTAACCATTTTCTCTGCTTAGCCTTCCCACAAACTTGGCACGTTGGGACAGGATGGGACTCTTCCTCTTTCCCCCAGTACAGCAAAACTGGGAGAAGTGGTCATAACTCCTTCACCAAGAGGGGCTTAATCACTGGAGAACATGTCCCAAATGCACGTTCTGGAGATCAAAGCCATGGGGAGGGGGGGGACGAGAGGGCAGAAATGAGGGAGGAGTGGAAAGGGGTATGTGTGTGTGTGTGTACAAATACACATATATATGGGTATGTGTGGAATCTGCGTGTAAGACGCAGCCAAGCAGCAGCCAGCCTTTTAAATATTAATCATCTCTGCTTCAGCAATTTTGCCAACGCATCTGGGCCCAACCCTGTTGAATTTTTCATTAACACCATTCACTTCCTGTAGTGCTTTTTTTTTCCTCCCTTCACTTTCTTCCTCCTTGAACCCTGTACTCCCCTTTTCTCCTCCTTTCTCCTCGTTCCCTTGGGTTCCTTGAAGCGGATGACAAAGTTGTGTCTTGGTGTTTCACCTATTCCCAGGTCCAGACTGTGGAGAAAGAGGGATGGACTGGAGAGGACCATCCCATAAGATATGTCAACAAGTTATGATGTATTTTTCTGAATGGCTGGGGTTGGAAATTGCCCCAAGGCCCCAGTGTCTTCATTTGTATACTGAAGCAACTTGGTGCTTCTTGTCAATCTGCAGGGGTGGCCAATCAGAGGGCCTGCTTAGTGCAAATGCTGGTTTGGTAGGGAAAACATGGAGATGGATGAGGACATCAGAATCGCTGTTTGTGGGTTGGCTTGGCTTTTTCTGTAATAAAATACAAGCGCAGAAAGAACAGGAAGTGGACGCCCACGTTTTTGTCAAATGAAACACAGATCTGGAGATAGGAACAAGGACAGGAGGAGCAGTTGTAGTGAGAGATTAGAAGAAATTAAAGGAAAATCATGTATTCTGTGTTAAAAATGACCTGTTGTAGAATTAGGAAGGCAACTGAGCTAGATTAGGAAGGCAACTGAGCTAGATTCCTCTTCTTGTTTCTTGGCTCATTCTTGGCAGGAGGATGGTAGGTGGAGAGCTATGTTAGAAGGGGGTTGATAGCCCTTCTTCTGACCAACATATTTTATTGAAAGGCACAAGTCTTTGTGAACCGCAGCTCACTTCATTAGACACACAGAGTGCATAGAATGTATCTGAGGAATTAGGCTGTAGATTGCAAAAGCCTTTTAGTAAAACTTATTAGAAAAAAATGACACAAAGAGTGACTTTTTTTTTTCCAAGGTGGCCACACAAGAGTTGGACTTTGTAAGCTCTGGTTTTGTAATCAAACCATGAAGCTGGAAGTGGAAATTATGTGAATTTTTTTTTGTAACAACAGACCAGGGGAAGGAAAAGTTCAATCATTAAAAGGATACATGCATACTGGATAAAAATTTAAACATCATTCTGTATATGAATCATCACACTGTTTAGAGTTAAGCCAGAATTTCTTAAGAATATCCTGATTTTACTCATCTAGAATACAAGAATATTGATTTATGCAGAAAACAAAGACTATTTCCATTATGTTGGCTATTTATTTATCATCCTTGTTCTAATAGTGTTTCCCCACATTATATGTTTTTTAAAAGTTTGATTCATTCTGACATTTTAGAGGGACTCATTGTAAAATGGTTTCTAATGTAAATTGTTTGAAGTTGTTTATATACTTTCTTTGTTTGAAGTTATTTATATATTTACTCTGGGACCATGCAATAACCAATTTCCAAAAGCGATTAGAAAGTGAACTCAATCCTTTGAAAGTTTCCACTGCGATTATAAGCAAAATGGCTGCTCCCTTCATCTCCCACCTCTCAAACCCATTGGATCTCCTCCATCCAGAGCACATGTGGGCAATCTCCCATCCTTTCCTTATCTGGAGAGGTTCCAAAGAACTTGTTTACTCATCAGCTCCTCTCTTTGCTGTGGTGATCATTTCTGGTCTGTTAGAGAGGTATTTAATTTGCCATGCCTCCACTGGAATTGTTGAGTTCTTTTTGTTTCAACCTTGTGCTGATTTCCTCTGATAGAATCTTATTTTTCTCCATTTTACACAGACAAAAATGAGCAGTGTCTAAAAGCTCAACTGCTGCATTAGCTTTGCATTAACTGAATTTTAGCTTGCATTAAACATGATCTCATATCAATTTACAATTCACTCTAAATGAAATATCTCATTATTCAAACTTGCACTAGCTACCAGTATTATACTGGTCCAATTTGCCTTCCAAGAAACAACCGTTCTAGAATGCCACCCCCACCACCAGTTCAGTCAAGCATAGTGCTCTAGAACTCTTTTTATTGTTCCTTTCTCTCTAGAGCAAAGGAAAAGTAGACATCGGTATCATAAGGGAACTGAAATATTTCTGATTGTTGTTATAACATTCAGGAAATGCCATGCCTATTTTTTTTTTTAAAAAAAATCAAACACAATAACTAGTCTTATTAACGCAAGTCTGCTCCACCCTTCCCCCTTGGTGTGATTAAAAATTCAGAAGATTCTCACCCATGTCTCAACCAGGCTATGTGCCTGTTGGCTTTATTTATTGCACATTTTCATAAGCATTGCATGAATTAAATGCGCACACTATATTAATGGATTGATGCAGTGACTGAAAAAGTGGAGAATAGCTATCTGGCTTCTAGAAAATGTTGCCTTTGAATACTTAGCACCTTCATTCAACTTCTTGTCTTCCAAGAAAATATGAAAGCATACAGTGGAATTTGTTACCTTGTTCTGCTCATGCTGGACATGCAAAATTAAACAGTACATCCAAAGGGTATATCTGAATTCTACTGATATGGGAACAAAACTCACTTAGTTGATCTTGCTGAAATGTGTTGTGCAAATTAGGTAAATATATATATGGTATATATATGGTGTGAATGCATATGGGTGGGAAATAGACGTTGATAAAATATCTTGCAGAAGCTGGGGGAAATCACTCATCTGCTCTAGCTAATGACATAGATTTTATTAAGTGGTTCTCGGTAGGTCCTCTCACGTCCCGACGTCATTTCGGTCATCGTCTTAAGGATAGTTATGAACTTGGACCCCTACCTGTCTCTAAGAGGACGTAACAAAAATACAGGTTAGGAGTTAATCGACTGACTTTGTATTGAACGAAATCTTTAAAGAAGTTTCCTCTTCTCTTAGAACCTGTATTTCACCGTGGCGTTTTTGCAATTACCGTTATGAAGTGGTCAAATAATGTGTGTAGATGTCCCATCCAATTGTCCCCAGTTCTCTTCAACTATGTACACCATTCCTGGTTCTGCTTTCTGTTATAAATCCTAAGGGAAGATGTCAGGAGAGATCTTCCATAGTATGTTTCCCTCCACTGGTGGATTTTGATGACCATTGTTAGGGAAGAGCTCTGTTTTTAAGGCATTGGAGATGAGTTTTTCCTTCATCTGCATAAATACCATTCGCTTGGTTTCTCCGCCCAAAATATTTGGCAAAGAGTTGCATTCTTCTGTAATGCAAACACCGGAGACTTTGGATCCAGGACCATGGAGAGCAACTCTGTAGTTTGAGCATAATCATTTCCCTTTTGGGCACCAGGGACCAGTTCCGTGGAGAGAGGTTTTTCTGTGGACCAGAGGGAGTGTGGTTTTGTGTGCTGCCTGCATCCCATGGATGGGGCTTTGCTTGTTTGCGTGGTCCAGTTGCTGGCATTCCGCAGTCCGGTGCTGGTCCACAGACCAGGTGTTGGGAATGCTTGCTCTAGGGAGCAACTGCTATTGCTTTATTGCCAAATTGTAATGACAGTCTTGCTGCCATCCTATCCAATGTTTTCAAGATCCCCGATGCTTTGTCTTCAAGTGCTGGCTGCTCCTAGTTGAAATGCATTGGAAATTCTAATACGGGAAGACATGTTGGAAGTCCATTCTCCAGTGTCTGAGGTCAGAGCACTTCTTGGAAGTTGGGTGTTTCCAATGCAGAATCCAAAGCAATATAGAAAGACTCAAGAGGTTGTCTTTGATACTTATGCAGATTTGCTTTCTGGGGCTTCTCGAAAAGTCTCAGAAAGCAAATGGCAAGATTTTAAAAAGTCTCAGAAAAATGGCAACGTCTTATGCATGCAAATGTCACAAGTCTAGGTAGATGTCAGATGTTGTGGCATTTATGTTTTGTTTTCCTGGAAGCCTATGTTCAACAGCCAAATCTAGTGCAAAGAATGGGATTTGCATTAAAAAAAAAAAAAACCTCCGAGCTCAGGAATTTGTTTGAAGTATCAAAGTGGAATGATGTTAATGATCTTTCCATACACAAATCTATCCTTGGCAACGTGCACACATTGGCTTTCTTCAGTTTAATAGTACAACTCAAAGTCTTCAGTTGGAGGCAATGTCATTTTGTTGTACTTATCATTAAAGAATTAAAGACTAGGTTTCTTTGCTGACCAAGTGAAAACCATCTAAAGATTAAGCAGTGGATCCCATTGGCCTTTTCCTGTTCCATATACATCTGTGGGATTCCTCTTATTCCACAATATTTAGAGCCAAGATAAACCAATAAAAGCATCATGCAGTATGCCCATTACTGGCCTTCAGGCAGTAATACATATTTTAATACTAGTAATAGTAGTACTTGTGATTCCTTGAGTGAAGGAGAAGACATTTACGTTTTATTTGGGAATATTTGGGGAAAATATTTCATTTGGGGAAGGCGTTTTGATATTAGGGTGTGTTACTATTATTGTTATAAGGAAAAGTCAAAAATTAAAGCTACCGTCTTATCCATTTTGGATCTGATTGGTAGTATTTGGAAAAATGTCTTCTCTGCATTGGCGCCTGCTGTATAGAAAAGCATCCTGGTTGAGATCTGGAGAGTCCCAGTAATGTTAGTCTTCTGAAAAATCTCAAAGACCTGCCCTGAGATGGATAGATGGAGATAGATAGATAGATAGATAGATAGATAGATAGATAGATAGATAGATAGATAGATAGATAGATAGATAGATAGATAGATGGTAGGTAGGTAGGTAGGTAGGTAGATAGATAGATAGATAGATAGATAGATAGATAAGAGAGAGAGAGACAAACAGACAGAAGACAGACCGATAGAGTGATGTAGGCACCACTGCAGGTGCAGGTTTAGAAAAAGCTTCAGGTTGAAATGAAACATCTCATTGCAGCAAATGGCATCACATTTTCAACTTCATGAGGAGGAAGCAAGGTAACCCCAAGCTGATGCATCTGGCAGGAGATCTCTCTTGCACACATAAATATTATCCCTACTTACCTACCTACCTACCACCTGCAGTGGTCCTAATTCTCTTTCAATATCTCCACATGAGTGGTAAACATGTAGAAATATCTTCCACTCCATGGAATTGTCACAGAAAGCCTCAGAGACGAGATGGACTTAGGTGGTGTGGCTAAATTGAAGCCGTGTCCTATGAGATGGATGGGTGGGTGGGTGGGTGAATGGATGGATGGATGGAATTTGTTTTTGTGTGTCTGTGTGTCTATATGCCTATTTCCAGCTACATCCCTCGAATGCAAATCAAAGCATCTACGTTATTAATCCCCATCCGCCTAAATCTAAATGGGCTTCTCTCTCTCTCTTTTTTTTTTGAATATTCAGAATCAAAGGACACCCATCACCCATAGAATTTTTAAAACACATTTTCCCTTCCTCTGCTCAGATCCCGCATCTCATTCCTGCCTCTTCCTGTGTCTTGGTTCTTTTTCTTCTTCTTTTTTTTTTTTAAAACTGGACTAATTCACCAGGGGAAAGTAGAGACGTATAAGCAGATGCCACTCACACAGGTTTTCGGAGAGCCCTCTGCATCATTAGATGATGGTGAACTTTGAACTCCCAAGTTGGAGCTTCTGTTTGTGGAGAGGAGGAGACAGAAGGAAGGGAGAGTGGGAATGGCAGGAAAGGGGCAGGGATTTGACAGGGCTTCCCCAGTGGGTTGGTGGTGTAACCAAGCACAGGACATCAAATTGGCTCCGATCACTTTGAAGCCTCCCTGAGTCTTAATCTTACTTTTTTCTCTCTTTTTCTTTCTCCCTCCCCCCCCAAAGCACACACATTTTGCATCTATGAATCATTCATGTCTTTTTACTTACTCTCTTGGAGCTTATTTCTTTTTTTAAAAAGGGGGGGAGATAGTAGTAATAGAACAGTGATAGAGGCAAGACAAAAGACAAGAAAGGATGGATGGAACCTAAAGAAGGAGACAAGAAAATTAGAATGAACAAGGAGAGAAGCAACCTAGAACTAAAGAGAAACTTCCTGACAGTTAGAACAATGAACTGGTGGAACGACCTGCCTCCAGAAGCTGTGAATGCTCCAACACTGGAGGTTTTTAAGAAGAGACTGGACAGCCATTTGTCCGAAATGGTGTTCAGGTCTCCTGCTGGAGCAGGGGATTGGACTAGAAGACCTCCAAGGTCCCTTCCAACTCTGTTATTCTGTAATAGAAAATGAAAAAAGGAAGGGAAGAAAGCAGTCATTCTGCTTATACTGTGCACTATATTTTATCATCAAAGCAAATCACTTCCGTGATGTTTTTTGGTCTGCTCTTGGTGGGACAGACAATTTTGCTTTCTATGCAACTGTCCAGCCACAGGGCAGGAGAATAACAAGTTTGGTGGGCAAGTTAGAGCAGACATGTCAAACTTGCGACGTCACGTCATGTTGCGCAATGTATCGGAGCTTTTTCGCCATTGCTGGCAATGGGGTATGATGAAACTGGCCCGCGGGCCGGCAGTTTGACACCCCGGATTTAGAGAGAAAGAAATGAAATGAAATCCTTTGGACTTTTACAGTCCAAGAGTTTCCTGATGCAGATTTGCTGCTCCATTTTTTCTTGTGGACCACTAGCTGATGTTGATGTTCTTGGAAAAAATGGGAGCTTGCATTCCCCTAAAAGCTTAGGTTATAGCTGGAAAATAAGAATCATCCCATTTAAACAGAGTTGGCTAACTGGGAGCTGAAGAACTGTGATGCTCTGAGTCACTTATTTTTTTTCCAGCACCATCAAGAAACAGGAAGTTCTCTAATTTCTTAAATGAGAGACTCATTTGTACTAACCGTAAGCCAGATGAGAGGCAGGAACACAGGGGGAACATGTGTTCTCCATCTTTGCGTAATCAAGATCTACAGTTTTACATGTAAACCCCGTTTCGCTACTGAGTTAGCAGTGACCCGATGTTCAAAATCACTGGCACCAGAAGACTACCAAACGACCGTTGGTACCAACCATAGAAGTCTCCGTTACGTTTTCTCTGATTGGCCCGAGGACAGATGGGGTCGTCGATTGTAGTAGAGGTTGGTACTTTGGGTTAGAAAGAAAGAACAGTTTGGCCTCACTTTGAATATGATGCAGTGTGACCCACTTTACTTCATCGCAACTCTCATCCTTTTTAAAAATGCAAATGGCAGCTCCCTTCCTAGCATCAGAAGTCCTTTCTTCTTTGAAGCTAAACACTTGGAAACGAACCTGTAGTTAGAGCTGAAGTTCAAATGTTCCTAGAAAATTCTCCAGTTCTGTTCTGCCAGTGTGACTCATTCAAAATTTTCCAGATCTTCCTGAGAGTGTCATCCCCAATTAGACTGTACTAGCCAATATTTTTTTACTGGAAGAATAGTTTTTTTTTTAATGAAGATGTTTTCAGCCCCAGTTTAGCTGTGACTGGGTCCTTAGCAATAGATCCATAGTGAAACTGATATTTCTACACGCAATTTCTGGTGAAGATGTGAACAAAAATTGGTTTGGTTGGTTTGGAAAACTTGGGCGCCAATTTTTTTTCTGAATTATTTTATATACCTCTACAAAAATCATTCACATCTAGACAAGAAGGAGAAACCCTCCCATGCTCACTTGAAAAGGTCTCTGCAAAACCTGTTGTGTCAGTTATTTGAGGGCTGCCACAAAGAAGAGGGAGTCAAGCTATTCTCCAAAGCACCTGAAGGCAGGACAAGAAGCAATGGATGGAAACTAATCAAGGAGAGAAGCATCCTAAAACTAAGGAGAAATTTCCTAACAGTAAGAACAATTAACCAGTGGAACGGCTTGCCTCCAGAAGTTGTGGGTGCTCCATCACTGGAGGCTTTTAAGAGACTGGACAATCATTTGTCTTGAGCGGTACAGCTGCTTGAGTAGGGGGCTGGACTAGAAGACCTCCAAAGTCCTTTCCAACTCTGTTATTCTGATTTAGCTGCTTCAGAGCAATGCAATAAACCAGATGTATCCAGCCCTGCAAGAGACTCAAACATGAGAGCAGAGTTGGGAAGTCTCTATGACCTATTTAATATGTTATAAATAAATAGCTCTCTATTAATAATACATAGTTAAGGCTACAGTGTGGATGCCCTTGGGTGGCTGAGTTGTAAAATGTTTACTATTGGTGCTAATGGCCAAGAAAACACTTCTATCAATGAAATTGGGAGGGGTGCTGTTCCTTGGTTCCTGTTTCTTCCTACTCCTCAGATAGTGGTTGCAGTGTCTGCAGGGAAAGAGTTGGCACAAAGAAAGCTTGAATTTCCAACATTCGGGAGATATTGAAATGTATCAGCGTCATGGGATCTGCTAGTCTAGCATAGCTTTCTCCAACTGGGTAGTCTTCTCTTATGTCCAAAATGACACCTCTTAGAATTGATCTGCCAGTTGTGATATCCGGAAGCTATTATTTGTTTCTTAAATTTATATGCTGCCCATCTCACTCTCCGAAGCAACTCTGGAAGGCTTACAATACATTAAAAGCAAAAATATAAAAGCGTTAAACTTAAGAAGGATTAGATAAAGACTAAAAAACAAGAGCACGAATGGTGTGGGATAGTACTTTCTATATTGCTCTACCAACCTTCTCCAGCATAGAGTGCCTCCATCAAGGCCCACAGCCAACCAGCAGAGTCATGTTTTAAGGAAGGCCAAAGGGGTGGGGGCACATCTCACCTCAAGGGGCACAATGTTCCACAGGGAAGGAGCCACAGCAGAAAATATTCATCTCCTGGACCCCACCAGCAGAATTTCTTGAGAGATAGGGTCTGCCGCAGGGTCTAGGACAGTGATGGCGAACCTTTTAGAGACCGAGTGCCCAAAGTGCAACCCAAAACCCACTTATGCTTCGTCGGGTGCCGGGTGGGTGTGGCCCATTGGGTGGGTGTGGCCCATTGGGTGGGCGTGGCTGCGGTGGTAACAGCAGACTGGGTGGGACTAAAAAGTTCAATCAATCAATTCCAACTTTGGAAGATCTTTTTTTTTCCCCCGCAAGAAGTTGAAATTGACTGATTGATTGAACCTTTTTTTTTTTTTTGCACACTGCGGTGGAGGCCTAAAGCGAAAAGGTTTTATAAAACCCAGCTGAAGGCCTAGGACTGGGGCAACAGCGCGCGTGCCCACAGAGAGGGCTCTGAGTGCCGCCTCTGGCACCTGTGCCATAGGTTCGCCTTCGCCACCACTGGTCTAGGACAACTCAGTGTGGCCAACTACCCATGGCCAACTCACTTGAAAATAGACTTTAAGACATGTGGATTATGGGAGTTGAAATCTTAAAGTCACCAAGGTTGGATACACCTGCCTTAGAAGATCTACACGAAGCAATGTCAGAGGTAAATCACCAGGATAGCTGAACTGGGTATCCAGTTATGAGGCCACTGCCATATCCCTGTGGTTTTATGTATAATTACATGGACTGTGTGTAGATGTTTACTTCTCTTTTGCCATGTACTCATCACATGCTAAATAAATAAAGAATCGTGGACTGCTATTTTTTTATTATTTTCTGCAATAGAATGAACCAAAGGCATTGTGGATTTTCGAAGGCCAAGAAATGTATTATTGCTAATCAAAATGGTGATTCCTTTAGCATTTCAGCAACAGAATCTGGCTCTTTGGTCTTCCGATAGTTTGGATTATTATTATTATTATTATTATTATTATTATTATTATTATTATTATTATTATTATTATTATTATTATTATTATTAAAATCATTTAAGCATATTTAAATGTGAAGTTGCACATGCTCAGAGTATTTATCTCTATCTGCCCCTATCTTCCTATAAATCTCTTAGCTAGCCACTTAAACAACATCCCTCGGTCTGGAAAGTAGTAGGTTAATCTGCATTTCAAAATGGCTTTAGACCTGAGCAGCCAAATAAGCCATTATCTTCCACTGCCTGCCACCAACTACCAGTCTCTGTGAAAACTTGGGAAGGAGCCATTTTCCCATTTACCCCTGCAGAACAGCATCTCCTTTTCAAGTCTCAGGAGGAAAGCGCAATTTCCCAGTGATGGGGGGTGGTGGTAAAAGACCAAATTCCTGTCTGTTTAAACAGAGGCATAGAATCAAGATCACGCGAGGCATCACTACCGCTTTATAAAACCCTAGTAAGACCACACCTGGAATACTGCAGCCAATTTTGGTCACCATGTCACAAAAAAGATGTTGAGAGACTGGAAAAAAATTCAGCGAAGAGCAACTAAGATGACCAAAGGCCTGGAGGCTAAAACATATGAAGAACGGCTGTGGGACTTTGGTTTGGCTAGTCTAGAGAAAAGAATAGGGGAGACATGATAGCAATATTCCAGTATTTGAGGGGCTGCCATAAAGAAGAGGGGGTCATGTTAGTCACCAAAGCACCAGAGGGCACGACGAGAAACAATGGTTGGAAACTGATCAAAGAGAAAAGCAACCTGGAATTAAGGAGAAATTTCCTGACAGTGAAGACAATTAACCAGTGGAATAATTTGCCTCCAGAAATCGTGGGCGCTCCATCACTGGAGGTTTTTAAGAAGAGACTGGACAGTCACTTGTCTGGAATGGTGTAGGTTCTCCTGCTTGAGCAAGCTCTGAAGGGAGGTAGTAACTAGGAAACAGATGATGGTCTAAATTTATTGATTTGGGACTTTAGTTGCCTACCTCCTCTGATTCCCTCACCTTGAATAAAGACTCAACCATCCACTCATCTGACAGATTTAAATCTGAGATGGACAGATTTTAATAAATCCTTTGCATACTCTGCTCTTAATGCATTTCTTAATGGGTCATCTGCATGACCCTAGAGAGCATAGGAGTGGTACTGTCTAAATTTTTTTACTGAAGATAAATACGTACACAGGTGGACACACACCCCCAAAACTTTTTCTAGCATTAAAACATTTTGTACTCAATCCATGAATTTAATGGTTAATAATTGTTAATAATTATTTATAATTATAAGTATTTATAATAATTGTTATATACAATAATAATTGTTAATAATAATAATAATAATAAAATGAAATTAGCCAATAAAGAATTCTATTCTATTCTATTCTATTCCATTCCATTCCATTCCATCCCATCCCATCCCATCCAATCCCATCCCTTCCCATCCCATCCCATTCCATGCGATTCTACTCTACTCTACTCTACTCTACTCTACTCTACTCTATGCTACTCTACTCTACTCTACTCTAGTGTCTCCACAAACCATTCCATTCTACTCCATTCCATTCCATTATTTTCTATTCTATTCTTTTAAAATTTGGTGGTTTTAAATTTATGGGAGATAGAACATTTTTTTGAGAATGCTTGTGTATTGTATGCCTGCATCTTTAGTTCTCAAGCATCCTTAAGACCAAGTTGCTAACATTTTGGTACCAAGCTGCCAAAGAAGAACAGCATTTTCCCAGCTATATTTTGCTTGAAAATAAATTTTTAAAAAAGTGTAGGCCTGTTAAGCATTCAATAAATTGAAGAGTGATGTTTCCTTAAACAAATTCATGGACAATTTCATGGAGACAAAAAATAGTTTGGCACTCCATTTTTCTTCGGGAAGAGTTTGCTTTTGATCTTTCTACACAGCATTCAGGCATTTTCTGATCTCAGAAAATGTCCAGATTCAAGAAAAATAGGCCTATAGTCCTGTCAAAAATCTGGGTGATCCCTCTCCTGCCACCTGATGGGCATCTGTTTTTTGTTTTTTTTTACAACCCAAGTTTGATAAACCTGGTGTTTGAAAAGGGGCGCCAACATTTGGCAGGAGATTACTGCAAACCAAACTAACCAAAGGAGCTGAAACAGAATGTCACCATTTTAAACAACCAAACATTGAGTAGACTCGAACTTTGCAGATTTACCCAATCCTTCGCGAATGGTTTTGCCCATGCTTTAGCCTGGAAATAATTCAGAGTGAGGGGCAACTCGTTCTCAAAAAGACCTCTTCTTGAAATCTCTTCCAGCTTAGGAAAGATAGACCTTGTGGAGCTGCCTCATGATTCTACTAAATCCTTTTTAAAACAACAACAACAACAACATTTTTATGGAGTTATTGATTCTTGCGAATAGAACCTAGTTGGGTTATGAAACATCTGCAAGGAAGCAACCAAGCTCAGAGAGCACCAAGGCTTCTACACATCAGTCCTGAGGCACAGATAATTCTCTTCCGTTGGATATGTTCCTTTTCAGGTTGGGCTTCCTCTCCTGCCATGTTAGCCCTGGTCGTGTGCCACCTTCCCCTTCCTCTTCCTCATTCCTTTTTCCTTTGGTTCTATCCCTAAATAACACAGAGACACACAAGACAGAGACACACACGCCTCCCGTCTTGCTATTTCAATTATTTAATTTGTGCGAGCACATCCGCTTTTCAGCTCCCTGAAAAGCCAAATGCCTTAAATACAAATCGTCTCGAAATTCCACCTAGGACCACGTTGCCCTCACCCAAGCACTGGGGCAGGCGCGTAATGAGCTCTGCAGAGAGTTTGCTCCGATCTTACACGCCACTGGTAGGAGAGCGGGAGGGGGAGAGAAAGAACAGAGGGAGCCAACATTTCTCTCTCTCTGATTGCAAAAAAAAGAAGAAGAAGAAGAAGGGGAAAAAAAGGGGGGACTCTTCTTTCTTCTTTCCTTCCCCAGCTAGCCAGTTGGGGAAAAGAAGCTTGTTTTTAAATCAGCAACTTTCCACCCCTGGAAAGGGTCCATAGACAGCATCCTCCCCCACCCAAGGGGTGAAATTCTATGTATTGACTCCTAGCATTCTGGGTTTGATAAATCCTTCTGCTGCCCTCTTTACTTTCTGGAGAACGCACAGCTCTTGGCTCCGTCCGTTCCCCAGCTATTCCCTTGGCTCAGACCCAGATCCTGCTTACTCTTGCATCCCGTTTCCCACAGCAGCTTGTGAGCATCAGCGGGAAGTCCTCAAGGAAGAGGCGAGCGCATCGTCAAAAGCAGGCCACTTCTACTAAAGAAAGGACCGTTTCCCTCCCGCTGCCCCCCTTGAAGGAACGAAATCTGCACTTACGAATCTCTCCGGTTGAGCAGAAGCAAGGATCAAAAGAGCATCGGTCAAGAATCTGAACATAGCGTTAGTTATGAGGAAACTTTGTAGGCAAGAAGTTGTTGAGATGGTAGAAACCCAACACCCCCCCCCCACAAGAACAGTACAATTCACAAGTTCGGTTGAGCCCTATCAGGATGGAAGTACTAGCATCTAGCTGGGCTAAGGAAAATTCACATTCTGGAGTGTTGTATGTTCAAGAGAGAATGAGTGAGTAAGTTTCTACAGTGTTTTGACTATACCCTGTATAAGTAGACAGGATACATAACAGGGTCAGCCTGTTGTGCATTTTTTTTTAAGCAGCGCCGAAATCCTCAGAGGTTTGATACTGATGGGAGGCTAATGAGACGTCTACTGGTTTGGCCAAAAGCAGCCAATCCAAAACCACCTGTTCAATGTCCCTTACTACATTACCTGCCTCTCAAAATCCAGAGAGTAAAATAATTGAAAGCCTATCGGAGTATCTCTTGGTCCCATCTTACACTAAAAAAAATCAAATCAAATTGTTTTTGGTCTCTTGTTCAATGTTTGCTTCCATCTTGAGACCCTGTAGTCACTTCTTCATTGCTTGGCCCCTAAAGACCTCTTTTATACCTTCCTCAAACTCCCTTGCAATCGATCATCCTGGACAACCTATTTGTTGTGCCAATAGTACACTCGACTCTTCCTGTATTTAAGTCCTCTTGACGTTTTCTGTTAGCCATTCGGCTTCTGCTGTTCTCTCTTCTCCTACAGTAATCTGCTTCCCCAGTTTTTCCTTATCTCCATTTCACTCCGTTTGTCTTTCCACAAATGTCTCCTTGTCAGTTGTCCAGCTATTTCTCCACTTTCTCTCTATACCTTTAGGTTCTTTATCTCTGGACTTTAGAGAACTGTAAAATTAGACGGGATTAGAAAGTTCTCTTCTGTATACCTTTGGACTGTCTTCCATACAGAAAGCTAAATTTGGAAGATATCAAGAAGGCCACTCAGTGTAAACCTCACACAACTCTTCCTTCTTAAAAGGAAAACTGTAGTTTACCTGATATACAGAAGTTTTTCCTGATATACAGAAGTTTTTCCTGATATACAGAAGTGTGCAATTTCTGATCTGAGAATTCCAGTCCAGACAAAGTGGTATGTGGTCCAAAGGTTTTGTGCCCCAACCTACACATTATTGTGGAAGAGTGAATTCAGATGATTTGCTGAAAGAATACAGGCCAAGAAAAACTCTTTCTCACTTTTGAAGTGGCACGATCTAGCTTTTATTAAAAGCTTATCTAGCTTTTATTAATGTCACCATGTACCTGCGTGCAGGATTTTTAAGCAGCCAGATAAGAAAAAAGAGACAGAGATTTCCATGTAGCCCCTCAAAGATTGGACTCAGCTCCAAGAATACTTAATAAAGTCAAACAGGAGAGAAATTGACATCAAATTGGATGTGAGCCATTTTTCGTACCTCAGAATTACACTTTTTAAAAAGTGTTCTGAAGGGCTAAAGAGGTTATGGGGATAATATGTTGATGCTATTGGAGGCCTGGGACTGAAATGATTTGGATAATTTGGGACATTGTTTTAAGGCAAAAAAAAAAAGGTGATTGTTGCCAGTTAAGTATATGCATATTCATCTGCTACTTTACCTATTATTATTATCTGTTAAATTTATATACCGCCCCCTCACTAATAAGGTGACTGTACACTGTTGTTGAAGAATAACTGTGTGAGAGAGAACTCTTTTAGAACAGGACAGCAAAATCAAAAGCCTCATCTAGGGGCACACAGTAAATCCTCAATGGATTTATGTTGGAGTGGATTTAGAAGATCTATCCAAATGGATTCCGTCACGGAACAGGCAGCTGCACTCTGTGTGTGTGCTTGTGTCTGTGTCTGTGTGTCTCTGTGTGTGAAATAGAGAGAGAGAGAGAGAAGGAAGGAAAGAGAGAAGGAGAGAGAAAAGGAGAGAGAGAGAGAGTCCAATTGGTTTGGGAAGGTGCATGCTCCTGGCATATAAATTTGGGAAAGAGAGATAATAATAATGATGATGAAGAAGAAGAAGAAGAAGAAGGAAGAAGAAGAAGAAGAAGGAAGAAGAAGAAGAAGAAGAAGGAAGAAGAAGAAGAAGAAGAAGAAGAAGAAGAAGAAGAAGAAGAAGAAGAAGAAGAAGAAGAAGAAGAAGAAGAAGAAGAAGAAGAAGAAGAAGAAGAAGAAGAAGAAGAAGAAGAAGAAGAAGAAGAAGAAGAAGAAGAAGAAGAAGAAGAAGAAGAAGAAGAAGAAGAAGAAGAA
>NW_015387692.1:21853-23986 GCF_001527695.2 Protobothrops mucrosquamatus
CCATTGCCGGCCCATACCATTTCACCCCTGCCCTATACCATTTCAGACAATGGCTGTCCAGTCTCTTCTTAAAAACTTCCAGTGTTAAAGCATTCACAACTTCTGGAGGCAGGTTGTTCCACTGGTTAATTGTCCTAACAGTCAGAAAAAGCGTTAGGATTTTAGTCCTAAGTTCAATACCTCAACCATGGGACATTAGATTGTTCCTCGTCTAGATCAATATTAAAAGACAGGGAACATTAAGCTTTGTAATTGCCAAATACTGGGAACATCCAAAGGATGGGCCAGAAGGTGAATGCTTGGGTACAAGTCAAGCTACACTGAACTCAAGGTGAAATCCTTCTGAGTGGAAATGTTGATGTTTGCATTGTTGAAAACACCAACCTGGTGCTTGAAACATCTGGCGGAAGGCATCAACTGTATTTTGGATATCTGTCACACAAAATAATGTTCACTGCTTTCCTAAGCATGCTTTTCAACCGAGAAGGTAGTGGCACATGGTTCCTCAGGGATTTGTTGGACTAGGTCAGTTGCAAGGTCAAACTGGAGCTAGATTTTGTTCCTGATCAAATCAATCAAAGCAATCACAACCAAGTGATCTATGGAAAAAAGAAATCCAGAATCCATATCTGGGTGCTTCCTTTGAATTCTGAAGACTGCACACTCTTTTGTGTCATGGGGAATGATGTTAAGAACAATACTGAATCACCCAGTGATGGATCAAGTCTATTCAGATTAGTTTGTGATTGTTGACAATCTGGTCACGGGTTTTCAACCTATTGACTTTTTGACTACTTCTGTGAGCCAACGTCAGCTGCAATGAATTATTGTAGCAATCAATATTTCTTTCAAAATAAAGAGCAATGTTATTCACATCTACTCAAAGCAAATCCTTTCGATATCAATACAAATCGAACTAGTTCACGAAAGCTAATTAATCCATTTTGTGCACATGCAAAATATGTAAGATAATGATGGCGAGGATGTTAGGAGTGTGCTAACTGATCATAGAATCAAGGAGTTCCCTAGATATCTAAATAGTCCAACGAAGAGCCAGAATTCGCCAACCCCTAGGAATAATGATAGCCCACAAACACACAGCCACACTCCGCCAGGAATTATCCAGAGCCAAAGACAAGACACAGAAGGATGAAAGAAGCAATGTTATCTACAAAATCGACTATAACAATTGCAACCACTTCTATGTGGGACAAACATCACGCCAATTAAAAAACAGGATCCACGAATACCGGCTAGCAGTCAACCGCCATGATGCCAAATCCTTAATCGCTACCCACACCGACACCAAACAACACCAGTTTCATTGGAGCAACACAAAAATCATCAGCCACGCTACCACCCACCATGCTCATGAGTTTATCGAAGCCTGGCACTCCACAAGCAATTCCATCAACAGACACATTGTTCTACAACCAGCTTACAAACCCCTCAGAATCCAAATCAAGTTCACAGTCAACCAGAGACAGCACCAACTGTCAACCAACCCTGACCAGATGTAATCTCCCCATCACAAGACCCATCTGATGACTCACACCTACCCATCACAAGACCTTCACTTGACACACCCACGCCTGAAGTCCTTATAAGCAAAAGAACAATGACATCCCCTAAATTCTGCTGAAGGTGTTACCCAGCCTGGTAATGAAACGTTTGGAAACCAACCCACAAGCTCGGAGAACGAACCTTCACCCTCAAATAATCCAATGTCTGAAAGCTAGAGGCAGAAATTATCTAACATCATGGTCCGTTCTAAATATTATTTCTAAACCAAGGTTATTATGTGTGTTATTTATCATGGGCTGGGGATTTTGCAGGCAAAGCCAAAAATAGTGGCCACAATTATGCAATCCAAGGGCTGCCTCTTTTTTACACGTGTTACAGAAGTGGAATGTATGCAAAAAAGGGACAGGTTTTTGATTCCATAGTTGTGGCCACCCGCTCGATGTTTTAACCCCCATCCCCCCCCAGACACTCCCAACTGGGGACCAAATAGAATTTAGTGCTAAGCACAAAAACACTTTAAACAAGATTCCTAGCAGACTTAAAACTGTTCTGTGTTTTGGTTTGCCTCCATTTCAGTCTTTCTTTTAAATATCATACATACATGCAAAA
>NW_015387692.1:24808-45804 GCF_001527695.2 Protobothrops mucrosquamatus
TTGATTCCATAGTTGTGGCCACCCGCTCGATGTTTTAACCCCCATCCCCCCCCAGACACTCCCAACTGGGGACCAAATAGAATTTAGTGCTAAGCACAAAAACACTTTAAACAAGATTCCTAGCAGACTTAAAACTGTTCTGTGTTTTGGTTTGCCTCCATTTCAGTCTTTCTTTTAAATATCATACATACATGCAAAATAAATAAATAAATGCAGGTTGCAGACCAACAGAAAGGTCTTGTTTTGCTTCTGCCAGCAACACAAGTAGCCTTCTTTAAACACCCCAAATTAGCCCTCAGTTGCGATTAGAAGCTGATCTGAAATGTAGAGAGGGTCATGAGAAATAGGGAGAGGGGATTGTGCCTATATGGGACTCTCCCCTCACTTCTAGGGTTCTCAAAAACCTTTGTTGGAAGCGTATATCTATGGCTAGGCTTACTTTCAAACTGGGAAGCCTAAATTTTTCTAAGTAGATGAGAGTAAAACAGAGATGAATGACCAAAGAGAGAGAAAAAAAATCACACATACCCCAGGACAGATGTTTTATTAACACCCCAGCACAGCAGGAAGTGTATTTCAACAGACTTTCCACCAGTGATTAAAGCTACATGCCTCCAGCATGCCCCAAACGCCTCTTAGTTTGACTCTTGAGTATGCAACAAACATTGGCAGGAGAGTAAAGAAGGAAGGCAGCAAAGGGAGAGCCAAAGTAGTATTCTGGAGGATTTGGGCTCCAAACTTTGGAAACGTGAGGAATTTGCAGCTTGGACAATGCATCTGCATTATGGGCTTGAAATACAGATCCCTACAACCTCATAGAAACCATGGGATATCCCAGGATGGGTTAATGCTGGCTGGGGAATTAACAGAATCACAGAATAAGAAAGTTGGAAGGGACCTTGGAGGTCTTCTAGTCCAACCTCCTGCTCAAGCAGGGGACCCTATACCATTTCAGACAAATAGCTGTCCAGTCTCTTTTTGAAAGCCTCCAGTGATGGAGGACCCACAGCCCTTCCACTGGTTGATTGTTCTCAGCATTAGGAAATTTCTCCTTAGTTCTAGGTTGCTTCTCCCCTTGGTTAGTTTCCAACCATTGTTTCTTGTCTTGCGTTTTGATGCAAGATTGAAAAATAGTTTGACCCTGTCCTCTTTGTAGGAGCCCCTCAAATATTGGAACAATGCTATCATGTCCCCCCTAGTTCTTCTTTTCATTAGACTGAACAAAGAGAGAAGCAACCTAGAACTAAGGAGAAACTTCCTGACAGTGAGGACAATCAACCAGTGGAACAGCTTGCCTCCAGAAATCGTGGGCGCTCCATCACTGGAGATTTTTAAGAAGAGACTGGACAATCACCTGTCTGAGATGGTATAGGTTCTCTTGCTTGAGCAGGGGGCTGGACTAGAAGACCTCCAAAGTCTATTCTATTCTATTCTATTCTATTCTATTCTATTCTATTCTATTCCATTCTCAATATTCCTATTCTATTCTATTCTATTCTATTCTATTCTATTCTATTCTATTCTATTCTATTCTATTCTATTCCATTCTCAATATTCCTATTCTATTCTATTCTATTCTATTCATTCCATTCCATTCCATTCGAGACTAAACATACCCAATTCCTGTAACTATTCTTTGCATATTTCTCATTCCTTGTATGTAAAAAAAACCTGGAGAATAAGATTGATCAAGATTCAAAGCTGCTTTTTTTTTTTTTAAACTGAATTGCAAGAATTTTCGTAAGGATAACCTGGATTGTAGAAAAGTAAAAGAATTATATTCTTTTTTATTATTATTTCTTTCTCTACATCTTCTCTCCTGCTTGTTTCTTACTCTCTTCCTAGTTATGTTAGTCTATGGTTTGGATTGTATTCATGATTTGCAGACCATGAACCAAGGCAGTCCTTGACATATGATCACAACTAAGCCCAGAATTTCTGTTGCTAAGCAAGACAGGTGTTGTTAAATTAATCTGGCTTCCCCGTTGCTTGTCAGAAGGACGCAAAAGGTGCCACATGACGCTGGGACACGGCAACCGTCATAAATACGAAGCAGTTGCCAAGGACTCGAATTTGGATCACCTGACCAAGGGGAGGCTGCAACAGTCATAAGTGTGAGAAATAGTCATAACACACTTTTTTCTCCGCCATTGTAACTTTGAACGGACACTTAATGGACTGTTGTAAATTGAAGACTATCTGTAGTGGTACTGCTGGAAAGTTTTGGCGCAGCTTTACTTTTCAAGAAATACATCACCCCAAGTATCTTTCCTGCAATGTCAGGATGATTTATTTTTTTTTTTTAAAAAAAGGAAAAGAAATGAGAATATGTCACCCTGTGATTACATGACCTTAAGATAATAATATATGGGCTCAGTATGGATGGGCTATGGAAAACTTTACAGTATCCTGAAGTTTCGGTGTCCGTGCTATTAAATATGAATTATTTGGCCCATTAGGAGACTATGAAACTGGCTGCCAAAGCAGCATCTCAATTCACTTGAAGTCTGACAAAACTAGAAGTCTCCGTGGTGGGAGATCTTTCTTTAAACTCTCTCTTCCTGGGGACAAGAGGTTAATTGGGAAGCCAGGTAATGAGGGATCATTAAATCTGCCTGCCGAATACTGCTAGCATAACAACGGCGAACGAGGGAGGTTAAAGGTTGTTTACCCCATGCCTTCAATTAACCTCTCCATGTTTGCAAGATGCTCTACTTCCCCACCACCATTTTGAGAAGGTTTCTGGTGTCTCTTTAGGTTCGCTAATTAGAAGGACACAGAAGCCTTGGCCATCCAGGCCCACCGCTCTCCGACGCCACGTCTACAGAAGTATATGGGCTCAAATCCCTCAGGTTAGCCAATGTCTATGGCGTTTCCCGGTCATCCAGGTCAAGGTTGTCCCAAAGGTGCTTTTTCAGAAGGCAACTGGACCTTCCTTTGTTTTTCCTTAAAGACTTTTCACTTCTCGCCCAGGAAGCTTCTTCAGTTCTTTAGAACTGAACTGAAGAGGCTTCTCGGGTGAGAATCAACCTTTGGGACCTCAGATTGCTGGTTGTAAGAGAATAACCATGAGAAAGGTCTATTTTTCTACTGTTAAGATAAGATAACCTTTATTGTCATTTTTATACTGTGGGCACAATGGCACGCATCAAAAATGAAATTTAGTTGCCCGCTCACAAAGTGAAACACATACATGACGCACACCTAAACGTACTATGAACAACATATGTATAGACCCACACCCCTACATATACGTAACAAATAAATATTAAATACTGTCCAACTTGAATATATAATGGAAGGAGGAAGCTTGAGAGGTCACAAGGTTAATGCTGTATGGAATGAAACTATGGCTGAATCTGGATGTTCTGCTATGGATACCACGAAGCCCCCTCCTCCCAGAAGGGAACAAGGAAAACAGGTCGTGGAGAGGATGTGGAGTGTCCCAGATAATCTTAGGGACTCTGCTCAAGCAGCGCTTCTGTGCTATGTCCTGGATGGGAGGGAGGGAACTGCCAATGATCTTTTCCACCATCCTCACCACTCTCTGCACCGCCTTCCTGTCTGAAGCAGTGATGCTTCCAAACCAGACTCTGATGCTGTATGACAGGATGCTCTCGATTGTCCCCCTGTAGAAAGTGGTCAGGACAGGGGAAGGAAGATGTTCTGATATCTTCTGGTGGGCTTCCTAGAGGCAGATGATTGGCAGCAGGATATTGGGCAAGAGGAGATGTTTTAAAGCTTCTTGTAACAAAAAAAAAAATAGACTGGAAAACCATTTCTCCGAGACGGTATAAAGCTCCTGCCTTGAGAAGGGGGTTGGACTAGAAGACCTCTGAGGTCCCTTCCAGCCAGTGATTCTAGGATTCTATGAAACTAAGGGGTTAGCTGAGATCTAAAGAAAAGCAACATAGCCTTCCGCCTACAGCCATGGGAATATGGGATGTGTTACATGTGATAACAGCGGGAAGAATTATATTTGCACAATACTGGAAGAAGGAAGAAACACCACCCAGAAGAAGAAATAATTAAAAAAAATACTAGACTGTGCGGAAATGGACAGACTTACTTTAAGGTTGAAAGAAAAAGAAGAAACAGAACATTTTCAAACTTGGGACCTATTTTATCAATGGTTAAAGAAAAGATTTAGGGATTAGGAATTTAATTTGTATTAGTGCATAAGATACTCAGACAACACGTTTCGCTGAATGATTACGACTGAATTCTGTTAAAAAAATTAATCAATAAAACTTTATAAGAGAGAGAGAGAGAGAGAGAGAGAGAGAGAGAGAGAGAATGTGGGATGAGGAAAGAGTGAAAGACCTTAAATTTTTGCAGAAATAGTCTGCAAGCCTGGTTGCAGAGGTTTTCCACCTCCGGGTCTACAAGATCCATCCCATCCGATGATTTTAAAAACAGACCAACTGATGAGATGCATGCAGTAAATCTACAAAATATTATTTCCAAAACAAAGGGCGTTATGTGAGGGAAGAAGGAACGCAGCACCTTATTTAAAGTTATTCGGACTCCAAACTTTTTACAAACACTTGGGTTTAAAAGAAGCTTCAACCCTAAAGCACTTTAGGACTCTGAAAACAAATGACAGCCCAAGGATAATGTTTCTCCTATGGGGAGCAGGGAGGAGCCTTCTCTTGGGATGTGGTGCAAGAGCCATTAAAATTCCATTAAAATCTGAATTTCTACACAAAACCCTCCGAATAGGGGGACCCATTATTGTTCAAGAGTTTCCCAATCACATGCTCTGCTTGTGACTTGCCAGCCACTATTGGCTATGCTCAGCTGCACAGAGAACTTTCTGTCTTTGGCAAAGAACGGCTCCATTCATAAGTTCTCATTTAGCCAGTCATCCCTAATCTGCATGACCAACTGTTGCCTGTAACTCTTCTTGATTTTCAGACAAGACCTATTTATTGATCCTTAGCATTCTCCCAGCTATTTTTTTTTTTGTCATAACAGGAATGTGTGTATCAGGCAGGGGGTGGGTGGGAGAAACACATATCCTCTTGGGGCCTGTTCAGTAAAGCCTTATCCGAATAACAAAGTTGGAAGGGACCTTGGAGGTCTTCTAGTCCAACCCTCTGCTCAAACAGGAGACCCTATACCATTTCAAATGGTTGTCCAATCTCTTCTTAAAAACTTCCAGTGTTGGAGCATTCACCGCTTCTGGAGGCAGGTTGTTCCACTGGTTAATTGTTCTAACTGTCAGGAAGTTTCTCCTTAGTTCTGGGTTGCTTCTCTCCTTGATGAGTTTTCATCCGTTGCTTCTTGTCCTGCCTTCAGGCTCCTTGGAGAATAGCTTGACTCCCTCTTCTTTGTGGCAACCCTTGGAACATGGCTATCATGTCACCCCTAGTCCTTCTTTTTGTTAGACGAGACATACTCAATTCCTGCAACCATTCTCTGTATGTTTTATCTTCCGGTCCCCTAAACTTAGTTCATTCTGAACTCAGTTCAGTCTTTACTTCTTCTGATATATAAGCTATCTCTTCTAGAAATTAGCATTTGGGAGCAGCTGATCTTTACTTCACACAAATTTGATCACTCAGTCCTGTAGACCGGAATTTTCTGGCTATATTGCAGCATTAGCCCATCCTTATAACTAATTGGTTATGTACAGACCAAGGATACTCATTTTATCTCTCTCTTTATCTCCCTGCAAAAGCCATAACTCAGCTCTTCTAAATGTCTTGCCTAGCACAGCCATCTCTTTTTCTACTTTATAATTTTTCAAGTCAAGTGAAGCCAGACAAATCTTATTGGTCTCAAATAACAATGTCCTGTCTTCGGCATCTGAAAGTCTCTTTATGATTTCTCCTTCAGATTTTTTTCCCCCCAGCTTTTTCAACTCTGGTTTTAACTGGTTTATTTCTTACGGGATCAGCAAAGTAGGAAACAGATCCTTCCCTCAGAAAGAGTCCCAGAATCCCTCTGCCTCAATGACATCCTATTGAAATGTGGACATCCAAAATGATTTGACCTCTCCTAATGAACTGATTCTCATTCAGAAGGAAGAACAATCCGTTTCTACGACTGGCAAAATGAAGCAAGGATATTATGATATTTGAAACTGGAAAAATAGGAACTGGAAAGAAGGAATATTACTCTTGTTTTATGAAAATATTGGCTTGCATGGAGATCATCAAAGTAAGCTGGGAGATGCAAACATTAAGGGAGAACTTTATTTAGTTTACATTTGAATGTGAACATATCTAAATTTGCATTTGCAGACCAGTGCTGAATTTAAAATCAGTTTTTTCCCCATAATCTGCACTTTTCTGAACTTGCCAAAGCACTATGCCAATTTTAGTGTGTGAATATAATGTAGCCAAATACATTGTGTTAGAAAAAATGCCTCACAAAACCCTATGGATATCAGGTCAGATGCAAAATGAAAGAAGCATACAGTTTTGTGTGAACTTTTAAAAATTTACTAGAGCAGGAGTGGAAGAAACCAAACTTATTGTTGGAAACATGAGAAACCAACATAAACTAAACTTGAGATCCTATCTGAGTCAGTCAATCAGTCACCGGAACCAGCGGTTTTGTCTTCCGAGCTTTTGGACTTGTACTGGAACCCATCTTAAGGGAACTTCTCTCTATCAGAGTGTGTGCTTTGGGCTGTGTAGTATTTATAGTGTCTGTTATATGTGGCTTTTTAAATGTTGAGTGGGGTGTTGATAGCTGGTTATTAAAACTGAGAGATCACCCATCTTAAAGGTCACACACATAAACGCTGACCTTCCAAAATGTTCATAGTCTCTGCACCTGATGGTCAGTTGGACCATGATGCATTTAATGAAAAAAAATCTGAAAAAGTCTTGGAAGGATGGGATGGAATGGAGCGGAGTGGAGCGGGGTGGAGTGTTGAGAGGAGCGGAGAGGAACAGAGCAGAGCAGAGCGGAGCGGAGCGGAACACAGTGGAGCAGAACAGAACAAAATGCTGGAAGGGATCTTGGAGGTATTTTAGTCCAACCCCCTGCTCAAGCAGGAGACCCTATTTCAGACAATTGGTTGTCCAGTCTCTTCTTAAAAGCCTCCAGTGATGAACCCACAACTTCTGAAGGCAAGCTGTTCCACTGGTTAATTGTTCTCACTGTTTGGTTGAATATATTTAGACATAGTTGGAAAGGTGAAACAATCCACAAATTTGATCTAACTTAAGGGTTCCAGACATGCTTCATCCCTTCTTGTTACGAGAATTGGAAAAACCAATAAAAAGCACCAGTTTTGCTGCTGCTGTTCCTAATTTCAAATGTAGAACATCTGTATCTTTCATATCTACCAGAACATCACTTTAGATGCAACTTTTAATTTTTCTGCAGACATCTCTTGATTTCTTATTTATAAGATTTGCACTGCGTACTTTAAAATGAATCTTAGAATTTTTTTTTTGTCATTTGCAACTTAACCATTTTAAAAATCAGACTTTTCAAAAGCCTTTTTTTAAAATTGATTATATTGTGTTTTATAAACCTGAAAATTATTGCAATTTCTTGATTATCCGGTCCACTTATTATGAGAGTCCATGTCATCAGATGCATAAATTATTCTTTTTTTTTTTGTCTAAATTATAAGTATCTATAAATATAGTGGTGGTGATAGGGGACTGTAAACTAGGGGAATGAAACAAAAAGCAGTGAAGAAAACATAATCAGTGAAGTCATTACTCATGAAGTCATTACACATTTACACAATTACTCATAAAACAATTGTTGTTGATAATTATCTTGGTATTGGATAATAAGCCAATTCTCATGAGAGGTGATTTTTTTTTTAAATGAACTTTTATACCAGCACATATCAGGGATTGGAACGGAACCTTTTGATGAATTATAACTCAGTCATCATTCATTCTGATCTGGCTTTGAACTTCTTTTGTTCTGGCGAAGCCTCTTTCCGATCAATGAAAGAAGGTTCTAAGGTTGAAATATTCTCCCACTGGTGGTTGAAAGTTACAGTTCTGATGTCAGTTTTCTTTTCATTTATTTGATACGAGGCCAATGCGATGGATTTCGTGGGACAGGTAAACAAAAAAAGTTGAATTCTCCCCTTCTTTTTCCCACTGGTGATCGACTACCATCTGGATAGCGGATTACTTAGAAGATATGAAAATGAGTCCGATAACTATTAGTCCTTCTGACTGAAAATAGCAACAAGAAAAATATCCAGTCTTCCATATGTTGATAAAGTGGTGCTCCTGTATTGCATGTCTTTCAATATTTAGTAATAGTAATAGTAAAGTAAAGTTGGAAGGGACCTTGGAGGTCATCTAGTCCAACCCTCTGCTCAGGCAGGAAACCCTAGACCATTTCAGACAAATGGCTGTCCAGTCTCTTCTTAAAAACTTCCAGTGTTGGAGCATTCACCGCTTCTGGAGGCAGGTTGTTCCACTGGTTAATTGTTCTCACTGTCAGGAAGTTTCTCCTTAGTTCTAGGTTGCTTCTCTCCTTCATTAGTTTCCATCCATTGCTTCTTCTCCTGCCTTCAGGCGCCTTGGAGAATAGCTTGACTCCCTCTTCTTTGTGGCAGCCCCTGAGATATTTGAGGGGCTGTCACAGAGAAGAGCGGATCAACCTATTTTCCAAAGCACCAGGAGAAGAAGTAATGGATGGAAACTTATCAAGGAGCTATCCAACCTAAAATTAAGGAAAAATTTCCTGACAATGAGAACAGTTAATCAGTGGAACAGCTTGGTTCCAGAAGTTGTGGGTGCTCCATCACTGGAGGTTTTTAAGAAGAGACTAGAATTTCCTGCCAGTGAGAACAATTAGGTGGAAAGGGTTGCCTCCAAAATTTGTGGGTGCTTTATCACTGGTGGTTTTTAGAAAAAAGATTGGAGAGCCATTTCTCCAGAATGGTCTCCTGTTTGAGCAGGGGATTGGATTAGAAGAGCTTCAAGGTCCCTTACAACTGTGTTATTCTATATTCCAGTGATGGCGAACCTTTTAGAGACCGAGTGCCCAAACTGCAACCCAAAACCCACTTATGCATCGTCGGGTGCTGGGTGGGCGTGGCGCATTGGGTGGGTGTGGCCCATTGGGTGGGTGTGGCCAATTGGGTGGGTATGGCCCATTGGGTGGGTGTGGCTGCGGTGGTAACAGCAGACTGGGTGGGACTAAAAAGTTCAATCAATCAATTCCAACTTTGCAAGATCGTTTTTTTTCCCGTGAGAAGTTGAAATTGACTGATTGATTGAACCTTTTTTTTTTTTTGCACATGGCAGCGGAGGCCTAAAGCGAAAAAGTTTTATAAAACCCAGCTGAAGGCCTAGGACTGGGGCGATGGCGCGCGTGCCCACAGAGAGGGCTCTGAGTGCCGCCTCTGGGATCCGTGCCATAGGTTCACCACCACTGCTATATTCTGTATGTCAATGGGTGTGGGTCTCCTGCTACTGGTAGCCCAGAATATTTTCCCCAGGGTCAAACTATGTATATTCCCAAATATATTTCTATATTTTTCAAGATAATTTACAAGCTCCTTCCTTCAGATCGTTTAGCTGCTGAAAATCTTAGACACCACCACTGAAATAAATAGGATTTCTAGATAAGAAATGTTTGTACAGAATCTAGGAGAATTCTCTTGTGCCGTGGGATTGTAAATACAATGTTTGTAGGTAGGTATGGTGTAGTTGATGCTAGATAAAACCCGGGAAGGAGAAATTCCCAGCACTTGAAAGTCAAAACTTGAGTTAGTCAACAATTTTTATGGTAAACCAAAACCATTTACAATTTGGAGATTGAGACTGAAAAAGAAGGCCAGCAATCTCCAGATCTTATTTCTAACCACCGCTAAAGCTCCTCTAAAATCATGGTACCAAAATTTAAGAGAGAAAAAAATACTGATTTTTCAGCATCTTCCCCCTTGTCTGAAAAACAGTAACAATAGCAGTATTAAGAATCTGCTAGGCTTAGCAGATCTAATTTGATTTAGGTTCATTCCCCAAAAAAACCCATTCAAAATCTAAAATGGGCCTCAGAATTCAGTCTCATTCAGTCTGGTGACTCTGCTGCACCCCGTTGATTGCCGTTCTTTGATCACATAATGGACATTTGCCTTAAGTAGCAAATGTCTGCTGTCTTAAGGCTCAACCATATCATATAATCATAATTCAACAAGACACACCATATAACGGATCACTGGGATACATTATGACTGGGATACATTATATTTTTTTTTCATTTTTTTGGTTTTTACCAATCTGTAAATGGTTTATAAATGGTAGTGTATTCCTGCAAATGTGTCCATCTACATTTTATTCAAGATCAATAGTAATTCGAAACATAAGCAGTGCATGCTAAGAAAAATATCCAGTTTTCTTGGATTTGTTAGTCCATCTGAGATTTTTTTTTTCTTTTGGTCAAGCTTCCTCCTTCCCTTATATATTCAAGATGGACAGTATTTAATATGTATTTGTTATGTATATGTAAGGGTGTGGGTCTATACATATGTTGTACATATGTTTAGGTGTGTGTCATGTATGTGTTTCACTTTGAGAGCGGGCAACTAAATTTCATTTTTGATGTGTGCCGTTGTGCCCACAGTAAAAAAAATGACAATAAAGGTTATCTTATCTTATCTTATCTTATCTTATCATCTTATCTTATCATCTCATCTCATCATCTCATCTTATCATCTCATCTCATCTCATCTTCTCATCATCTCATCTCATCTCATCTCATCTCATCTTGTCTTATCTTGTGTCTGATTGTCATAGATTGTCTGGACAACTTCCTACAGTTTTGTTGAGGTTTTTCAGAATTGAGTTGTCATTGCCTTCTTCCTAGGACTGAGAAAAATAGACTGGCTCAGATTCACCCAGTTGGCTTTGTGTCCAAGATAAGACCACAATTCATGGTCTCCCAGGTTCTAGCCTGACGCCTTAACCGGGGGTGTAAAAAGTGTGATGCCACAAGCTTGACACCCCTGCCTTAACCTTTACACCAAACTACTTCTCATCTTTGAATGTCTTGCTTTCAAATGATGACAATAACGACAAGACATTGATCAAAGTGATGATGAAAAGGGTGATAGTGATGGCGGTGACAACACCCAATCATCGGAATTGTATCTGAAGTAGTTGACGTGCAATAGTCAGGATTTTATTTGAATTATTCCAAGGAGAGAATACAAGGAAATACAAGAAAAAATATATTTGCTTTCCAGCCTAAATTCCAAACATTTTGCAACAATCATTAAAAAAATATTTCCAACAAAGAACGAGAAAGATTTACAGTTATTTACAAAAAGAAAGATATTGTTCGTGGCAAAGATACCTGACATACAAAGTTTCCTTGGCAAAAAGTTTATGAAATATTTATGGCTTGGTTCAGTCTCAGAAAAGGAACCAGCAGATCACCAGCTAGAGGTTCAGCGTTGTGATCTGAAGATGCTCTGGATTATAATTGCTGGGTCCTCCAGCAACTAATGGTAGTTCTAAGCACTCAACAATCATAACCAATGCTGAGGAACTAGAATGTTTTTAAAGGCTTTGGGCAGCATATTGTGATGATGGTGTGTCTGGAGGAAGCTTTTAGCAACACAATGCTTTCGAAGAGAGAGGCCCAGATTAAGACCCAGTGCAGTCCTGAGTTGGATGGGAAGGAGGGTCAAAGTAGCTATAGCCTAAGAACTTCTCAAGATATATCTAATAGGCATAGCTTTACGCTGGCAAGATTCTGTCTACTAGATGTAAGCAAATAAAGAATTGAACTGGAGTGGATTTCTTTGTGTCATCTCTAGGGTTGTGCCTAACATCTGTTCTTGAACTAGCAACAGGTTAAGCAGCCAGCCAAACATTCAAATCACCTGGTTACAGTTTTCTCTATTATGGAGAGTTGTTTGGTTTCTATCTCTGTTCTAGTCTAGCTTTCTCATGCCTGCACATTCTCCAGATCTGCACTGTGAAATCTGGGACTTGGTCCACACCTTAGAAGATGATGCAGAGGAAGCATCAGCCTTTGAGGAAGGTTGTAGTAATCATAATTCCTAATTGTCCATCACAATATATAACTATACGGATAAATATACAGTATATTAGGGGAAAGTTCCTACAAAGATACAGGAGAAAGTGTGGTAGAGCCTGGGGCAGAGTCACGAGAGGAATCAGCCTTGGAATCATTACATTCCCACAAGCAGCCTCTGTGCAACCCCTCTTAATTCTACTAACTTATCTAGCACCAATTAGTGCTGATCGCTGGTTGACCAGCTTCTTGTATATAGGCATGAGCAATAAATCAATTTAACTGGAATGTTTTTGTGTGGTCCCGATTCTTCACACCTGACAAAAAATGATACATAAGAGAGCATTATAAAAATATCTGCAGAAAGTTTACAAGTACGTGCCAAAACGGGAATCTGAAATGGACCGATATGCCCTTTTCTAGCATACAAGCCTCTTTCTCTCCATTTCATGTGGGTGAAAATGTTGGTGAGACACTCAAATCCTGCTCTTCTTCCCATATTCCCATTCAGCACTACTTTACAATCCTCCTTGTAAGAAATGTTTAGTAGTTACAAGGTTTTAAGGCCACTGGCCTCGCGGTTTGTACTTTTCTGTAGTTTCTTTCACCCCTTTATCCCACTAAAATCTAAATTGGGGTTAACGTTACACCAGAACAGAAGGAAAAGAAAAAAAAGTAAGGAGAGAGAGAGAGAGGGAAAAAAAACAGAGGAAGATTATCTCACGAGCAAAACAATTCTTGCTCTTTTATTAGAAAACAACAATAACAAAGGTGCCAATTGAAACGTTGAGAAACAAAACATGTATCAATAATCCGTTGCTGAAAATCAGATGAGCTTGCATTTTGGAATCTGCTTCCTGAACATGAGATTCCCCTGACCAAAACTTCCCCCCTCCTCCACCTTCCCCTTGCTTGAAACACACAACTTGTTTGTGTTCTCCTCTGACAGGACAAAACTTGCCCTGTCCATCCAATTTCCTCTGCTCTTTGGTCTCATGTCATTGGCTGTAGCCCCTAAATAAGAACTGCTCATCCTTGGAAGATGATTTCAACAAGCTTAACTTGGTCAGCATCTCCGGCTGCATCTTTTTTGTGGCACCAGGTTTAGGACGCTCTGGGTTCTAAACACCTCTAACCAGCAAGCAGCACCAAAGAACTAATTTTGGTGAAAGGGAAATCTGGAGTGTTAGGACCATCGCACAAGGATTATTCCTTCCTTTGACCAGCCAGCCAAGGTAACAAAATGGGAATTTTTAATATAAACAAGTTGTATGCATCAAGCTAGGGTTCCAAGGGTGATATGTGGACCATCAGTTTTGGAATATCTGTACAAAAGGGGATTGTTTAGAAATGGCTATACTTAAAATAGTGGGGGGAAATCGTTGAGAATTAAAGGAAGACAGGAAGCAACGGAGGAGATGAATGACCATAGCAGTGTTTCTCAACATTGGCAACTTCAAGACCTGTGGATTTGAACACCCAGAATTCCCCAGCCACCAGTCTATGCATCTTCAAGTTGCCAACATGGAGAAAATCTGAATTAAGGGATGCTTCTTTGTAAATTGCATTGATCTCAAATTCTGTATATGCAGTGGAAGCTAGGTTTAAACAATTAGGGAACACAAACGGGTGAGAGCTGGATCCTATATTTACAAACTATAACCAGGTAGGTAAAAAAAACTTCCCAGTTGCGGAAGCCGGAAGCCACAGCCAAACCACTTGAATTGTCCATGATGGGGAGATTATAGGGAACACACAGAATCATCATCAGGGACACCAAATGCATCTGAGAAATATTAAGCTGCAAAAGCCAGCTGACAGCTCTATTTATTGATTTAGAAATACTTCAGTGAAAAGATTCGTTTTATTGTGTTAATGTTTCAGTGTCATGAACTTAAACTAGCATGGCTTGTGTGTATTTTTTAATGGTTTCAGATTTGATTTGGTGATTGTCAAGTGGTGAAATGTTTGTAGCTCTTAAAATCTAAAAAAAAAGGTTATTCCTGGGACTTACAGCCTGACAGGCATTCTTGCATCTGAAATTGTCACTGACTGATGTTTTAAGGCAGGGGATCTTATTTTAATACACTCATTGCAAAAAAATATACTGCCTCCACTTCACCACTTACGAGGTTGTGACCTTCAAAAATTCTTCTCTGACCTGTCGGTAAATAGACTTTACCATATCCCAAAGGACGGACTCGTCCCCCAACCTGATCTACTGGAGGTTCCAGGGAAGGTTGAAATAATAATAATAATAATAATAATAATAATAATAATAATAATAATAATAATAATAATAATAATAATAATAACCTTTCCTCTTGAAGTCCTTTCCTTTTCATTGTTCACTAATCTTGCAATTAAATTATGAGTTGGGATCCAGGATCCGTTTTAAAAAGTTTTGTAAATATAATAGGAAAGCAACTGTACAGCAATCATTTCGCAGAAGGAATTATATAAGGAAATGCTATATTATTATGCATTAATGATGAATTTCAGCTTCCAAGCAACTTACTGCTTTCCAAAGAACTACTGTCTTTTATTTAGCAATGAGAACTAGTCTGGTGCAGTGATTAAGGTGCTGGCCTAAAACCAGGAGACTGGGAATTCTAGTCCTGCCTTAGGCATGAAAGCCAGATGGGTGACTTTAGGGCAGTTAATCTCTCTCAGCCCAACTCACCTCATAGGGTTGTTCTGGAGAAAACAGGAGAAAGGTATTTTGGATATGTTGACCACCTTGAGTTGTGTATGTACGTACGTACGTACGTACGTACATATGTGTATAGGTGGGCAGTGGTGGGGTTCAAATATGGGAACATATGAGCCTGGGCAACAAAAAATTAGCTACCGGTTCTGCCGGACTGGTGCAAACTGGCTGAATCCCACCACTGTAGGTGGGGTAAATATCTTTAAAACATGTTTAAAAATTTACTCTGCAAGAAATAACATTACATATCAGATTCAGCAGTTTGCTATCCACTAAGCTGTTCGTGTAAATCAGAAAGTATGTGGATAGAACTGAAATGTAATTTAACTTAATTTACTGTTTGGATAAAGTTTGAAGTCCCAATGACTTCATCTTTATCTGAAAGACGTTTCTTCCTTCTAATAGCTGAGACATGTCCCTCGTTTTCACCTCCCACATTCTGAACTAACTTCAACATACTGTATTTTGATGACACCATCCCTTAATCAAACCCAACTAGATATCAGGAGCTGGGAACTTAATATCCCATACATAGTACAATTTTCATAAGCCCTTGCCATCACACATGCTGACTGTGGCTGATGGGACTTGGAATAGCTATAGCAATAGCACTTAGATTTATATACTTCACAGGGCTTTACAGCCCTCTCTAAGTGGTTTACAGACTCAGCATATTGTTCCCAACAATCTGGATCCTCATTTTACCAACCTCAGAAGGGTGGAAGGCTCAGGAACCTTAAAGATCACCTGGCCATCTGTCAGTTCTAACATTTTCCTTTTAACTTGGAATGCCACGGGTTCTATTTTTTTGAGCTGACTTCTAGTCCTCTAGAAGCTAACAGAGGGACTAACAGGCACTAACAGAGGAATAGAATCAAGATCACGTGAAGCGTTAATACCACTTTACAATGCCTTGGTAAGGCCACACTTGGAATACTGCATCCAGTTTTGGTCACCACGATGTAAAAAAGATGTTGAGACTCTAGAAAGAGTGCAGAGAAGAGCAACAAAGATGATTAGGGGACTGGAGGCTAAAACATATAAGAAACGGTTGCTGGAATTGGGTATGTCTAGTTTAATGAAGAGAAGGACGAGGGGGGACATGATAGCAGTCTTCCAATATCTCAGGGGCTGCCACAAAGAAGAGGGAGTCAAGCTATTCTCCAAAACGCCTGAGGGCAGGACAAGAAGCAATGGATAGAAACTAATCAAGGAGAGAAGCAACCTAGAACTAAGGAGAAACTTCCTGACAGTTGGAACAATTAACCAGTGGAACAACCTGCCTCCAGAAGCAGTGAATGCTCCAACACTGGAAGTTTTTAAGAAGAGACTGGACAGCCATTTGTCTGAAATGGTATAGGGCAGGGGTAGGCAACCCTGGCTCTTTTATGACTCGTGGACTTCAACTCCCAAAATTCCTGAGCCATCATGGCTGGTTCAGGAATTCTGGGAGTTGAAGTCCACGAGTCATAAAAGAGCCAAGGTTGCCTACCCCTGGTATAGGGTTTCCTGCCTGAGCATGGGGTTGAACTAGAGGACCTCCAAAGTCCCTTCCAACTTGATGATGATGATGATGATGATGCCCATGTCCAAAAACTGTGAGAGTTCATGGAAAGTTGAGTTCCATTGACTATATGGAGCAGAAAAGAAAGCTACAGAAGCAGATACCTATTCATCTGCATCCCAAGGGTTTAGTTCATCAATTTTACTGGCAAATTTCTATGGCAATTGTAGAAGAGGCTCTGAGATCCACTCAAACAACCAGGGAGTATATAAGACCCACGGGCTGTGTGGGTTGCTTATCCTTATCCTCTGTGAACAATAATCAAATGAAAAGAAAATCTTGCTTATATTAATATCACTTTTTTATTTTCTCTCGTTATCCAGATTCTTTGCTAGTGTCTTCCACCTGCAGATGAGAATAAGACATCTTAGGAGACATTGTTAACACTGCAATGCTCAACACACACAAAACTGTGTGGGTTTTTGAAATTGGCTTCCCCATGGGTAGACATCTCACTGCTCTGGTGTTAGCCTCCTGCCTGATCTTGAGTGTCTCCAGCCAGACAGCCAACAGCTTCAAAGACAGCACCATAGCTTTGGAGATTCTGGGAGATGATCCAACTTTCAAAATTATCCAAGCAGGCATCTTCCCAGATCATAGAATCCCCTCCAACAAGTCAAAGGACTTTCCTGGGGATGCCATCCCACAAGCTCCACTACCAGTCATGTGTACGAAGCCAACAGAAATCCGGGAAGCCTTCAAGTACATCAACACATTTGTCTCTTGTACAATCTTCATGGTGGGTATCATTGGAAATTCCACCCTGCTAAGGATCATCTATAAGAATAAGTGCATGAGAAACGGACCCAACGTCCTCATTGCCAGCCTTGCTCTTGGAGACCTCTTCTACATCCTCATTGCTTTGCCCATTAATGTCTATAAGGTATTTATTTATTTTACTCATCCACTTGTAACTTACCATTGCTATTCGATTGGGTTTATCATATTGCTATGACACTCTTCCTTTCAAATCCAGCTTCACTTGATTGATCAGTGAGATGAAGTCAACAGGAGCTCAAACATAAGGTTGGTAATGGTAGAACATGCATGATGTAAAAAGATGCATCTGCTTGGGATGCAACCAGGAAGAGTCCATAGAAATTGGTACCATCCATGTAGTAGCCACAGAAAATTCCAGATCTTATCCCTGATGTCAAGTTACTGTTAGTTATCGTTCTCTAGTTCAACAGTCAGAAGTTGATCAGATGTCATAAAGGCAATTGAATAGTAGGGATGCCAATGGTCCTTATCAGAGAACTGGCCATCTAACCTGGCAAGTTGCAAGTTGCTGCTGCTTCTGTGACCTATAGTTTGAAATGGTACAGTCCAGCAAAAAGGAAATGTATGTCTCACCTAGTAGAAGGCTTAGGGGAGACCTAATGGATGTCTTCCACTACTTAAAGGGTTGTCACAGGGAAGAGGGCATTGATTAGGGATGGCATGATAGCAGTGTTCCGATATTTGAGGGACTGCCACAAAGAAGAAGGAGTCAAGCTATTCTCCAAAGCACCTGAAGGTAGGACAAGAAGCAACGGATGGAAACTAATCAAGGAGAGAAGCAACCTAGAACTAAGGAGAAACTTCCTGACAGTTAGAACAATTAATCAGTTAAACGACTTGCCTCCAGAAGTTGTGGGTGCTCCAATACTAGAGGTTTTTAAGGAGAGACTGGACAACCTTTTGTCTGAAATGGTATAGGGTCTCCTGCTTGTGCAAAGGGGTTGGACTAGAAGACCTCCAAGATCCCTTCCAACTTTCTTATTCTGTCATTCTGATTTATTCTCCATTGCATCTGAGACCAGGACAAGAAGCAATGGGTGAAAACCCATCAGAGGGAAGATCCAATCTGGAACTAGGGAGGAATTTCCTGGCAATGATTAATCAATGGAACTGGAGTTGTGGGTGCTCCGTCGTGGGAGGTTTTCAAGAAAAGATTGGACAACTATTTGTCCAGGATGGTAGAAGGACTCCTGTCTTGGACAGGAGGGGTGGAGTAGAAGACCTCCAGGGTCTCTTCCAGCCCTATGATTCTCTGAAAGTGACAACTATGGCCATGAAAAGTAGGGTAGATTTCTATGGGCTGAAGATACCCCTCTGAGGGAGTATTGAAAACATTCTCTTCCTGTCACCTGAAGAAATATATCCCCACCCAACTTCGCAGACCACAAAACTTGCCCGTGGAAGGATAAGGAGAACTGAAAGTGCATCGCTAACATCAGAATGAAAACATGGAACCGACATCCTACTATGGTTATTACTTTTCTCCATTTCACTGTAGAGCATTGCAGGAGAAGGAACAGTGGAGCGATTGTTCTGTAGCTCAAGAGCCAGAAGTTGATCAGATGTCGTAAAGGCAGTGAAATGTGACTAAATGGGAGGCCTCCAGGCCAAAGTATCTGTGAAACCTAATTGTTTCACGTTCGCCTCCTTCCAAGATATTTCTGGTTGGGATTTTTTTTTTTACACAATCATCTCCTTTGAACGTAATCGGAGGTCAGCTTGGCAAGGACTCAGAAGAGTGGTGTTACTTTCTCTAACTTGGTGTCCGTCAAGATATACGTCCTAATAGTAGTTGGACTTTGGAGGAGACCCAATTTAGTTCAATTTGGAAATGTCCTTGTGGAGGATAGTATGGGATCCAAATATTCTGAGAGAAATTGACATCCCTCTCACATTTTGCTTGGAATTAGCTTGGCAGCTGTCTTTACTCTACTGACTTTGGCCATTACTCCAACAGCTTTGCTCTGCAAAAGTAAAAGAACAGAAAGTTCAGCATTAGCAGTTTTAAATATATTAACAAGAGATGGTGAAGGAGGAATACCTGAAGTCGTTAGGAGTCGGTTATTCCATATTCATAATTCCAATTATTCCATCTTCACGAACCCTGCAAACACAATATACTTGCAATCATCTGCAGCAATTCATTTCAAAAGGATGCATTCCTGGCCAATAATCCTGATCTTCCCAGGTTTGGTTAGGATTAGAGCTCCCTTGCCACTTAAAGATGTGGAGAAGAGATGGGGAAAAGCCATGGATAACTTAGGCACCCAGAGATTGACTTACACCCAGCTGGACAACTGGCCAATGCAGCAAAGTATTATCTAATCCAGGATGGGCAATCTTTGCCAATCCGTCTTAATTTGTATTCTTTTTAGACAAAAGCCTATTCCCAAAATATCAGTAGGAACAACATGCAAGCGCAAACAGCCCAGAGGAGGTGAAAGATATGAGAAAGTGGGGCCAGTATTATTTTTCCACTATGATTTTGTAATTAACAGAATAACAGAGCTGGAAGGGAGCTTAGAGGTCTTCTAGTCCAACCCCCTGCTCAGGCAGGAAATCGCATACAATTTCAGACAAATGGTTGTCCAATCTCTTCTTAAAAACTTCCAGGGTTGGAGCACCCACAACTTCTGGAGGCATATCATTCCACTGGTTAATTGTTCTAACTATCAGGAAATTTCTGGATGAGAAGCAGCTTGATTTAGTAGTTAAAGCACAAGGCTAGAAACCAGGAGACTGTGAGTTCTAGTTCTGCTTTCGGCATGAAAACTGACTGGGTGATTCTGGACTAGTCAGTTTCTCAGCTCACCATGTCAGGCTCAGACTCAGTCAGACAATTCCTGTCACAACCAATGGACAAACCCTTGGCTGATTGGGGGGGGGGGAAAGTAACCTGTACTTGTGGAAAAATGTTAAGAAAAAATGTAATTACTGGATATTATTTTCTAATATTTGGGGCTTGGTCAGTAGTCCAAAAAACGTTGCTACATTCTGATCACAAATAAAGAAATTGGCACACGTAATCCCAAAACTATAGGTCTACCTTACATATTCTGGCTTTTGAAGTAGAGTTAGAAGGTCAACAAGATTTTAAGATTGGGATAATCCTTGTAATTCATCTTTCATCACATCAGTGAATCACAAGGTTGCAGCATTGAGCATGGAAAAACAGCTGCTCTGAAATCTGAACAAAGTGTTCAGAACATAAAAACAAAGAGGAAAAATCTTTTTCATTATTTAGTAGACTAAGACAATGGTAAGCATTATTTTTGTCTCCTGAGGTTGAATTATTCCAGTTGTTCTTTTTCAAACATGCATGTACTGTAACCCATTTTTTTTTAAAAAAAAAAAAAAGCCAACCATACTTTCGGTTAAATCTAAAGTAAAGCCGTCTTTAATAATTAGATTTTCTACAGCAAACATTTCTTAATGTAATTTACATGGAGGTTTTTTTTAAGTAAGAAACCATAACTTTTTGAGTTTTCATAAATCCTGTTTACAGTTGTTGCAGCCGGGGTTCTTTACCCATTCCCGATTCATCTTATCATAAGCTTTATTTGAAACCAGTCCACTATTACAAATACTTCTCAGTCTAATCTCAATGACTCATTTATTTATGCATCAATCTGTACACCACATGATTTCAGATTCTGGCCAGTTTACAATTATTTTAAAAAAACAGTTGAAGCAAAGGATTGCCATCGAATCTCGCACAGTATACACACACAAAAAAAAACAAACCCCAACCCCCAAAACATCCATTAAAAGTCCAATCTGCAAGACAGCCCAATTGCCATTAACGCTGACAGAATAATCTTCACAATTTATTTTTTTTGGGGGGGTTACCAAGTTAGCGGCTTCAGATATCTTCTGAAGTATTCCCTGAGAGACATCTGAGTAGGGTAAAGAGAAAGGAGGCCCTGCAGATAATAATAATAATAATAATAATAATAATAA
>NW_015387692.1:45904-88005 GCF_001527695.2 Protobothrops mucrosquamatus
GTTAATTGTTCTAACTGTCAGGAAATTTTACACTGCTAGTTGTTACTGTCTATGCTGGGTGGTGCTCATCTCTGCTTCAAGGCCTTTGAGCCAGCGTTGTCTGCAGACGTTTCCGTGGTCATGTGAACTTTTTAATATTTTTCTCTGGCTTCTGTTTGGGTCAGGAGGTTATCCAGAAATGCAGAGAATGTAAACATGCAACCACCATTCATGAGTGATCATGAGAAAGGAAAGGATCATGTCTGATCACATGCAAGAATCTGCAGGAAAAGTAGTAATTCAATCTGGAGCAGGTGGACCAGCTCTCGTCTTTGCCCCAGTGACTCTCAACTGACTGTCAGCCGTGCCTGAATTACAATAAAGATGAGCCTTCTTAATCCCATTTTTGGGGACACCTGGCAGTTTTGATACGAAGTTTGGACTTTTCTTGCTCTTGGGATTTTTAAAGGTATGTCAGGTGCAAGGTCAGGAACCAGGATAGAGGAAAGAGTATAAATGGTATATAAATGGTTTGCCTCAATCAATTAAAGTAGAGCCGGAAGGGACCTTGGAGGTCTTCTAGTCCAACCCCCTGCTCAAGCAGGAGACCCGATACCGTTTCAGACAAGTGACTGTCCAGTCTCTTCTTAAAAGCCTCCAGTGATGGAGCGCCCACAACTTCTGGAGCCAGGTTGTTCCACTGATTAATTGTTCTCACTGTTAGGAAATTTCTCCTTAGTTCTAGGTTGCTTCTCTCCTGGATTAGCTTCCATCCATTGTTTCTTGTCTTGCCTTCTGGTGCTTTGGAAAATAAGTTGACCCCTTGTTATTTGTGGCAACCCCTCAGATATTGGAACACTGCTGTCATGTCACCCCTAGTCCTTCTTTTCTCTAGACTAGCCATACCCAGTTCCTGCCACCGTTCTTCAAATGTTTTAGTCTCCAGGCCTTTAATCATCCTAGTTGCTCAAAAGATAGACTTCAAAAGCACTAAGGGGTTTATTTCATGCAAGAATCTGAATTACTAACAGTCAAGGCAAATTAGTGCCAGATTGTTAATGGATTTTAAGGGGCGACGTAGATCACTTATGGGGATGTAGAGATTCTAAACTGATGATGCGCTTGACTCCAGCCTTGGACTCTGCCTACTCATCTCCTACAATATGTCTGGTTTTAATTACAGGATAGTGATGGTTTTTACTGTCTCCTACAGATCTAGTACATAGACAGATTCTACATAAAAATATAAAGCCAACAAGCTTAACTGCCCAGAGATGCTGGGAATCAGGGGTGCCTTTTAATACATGATGATATTTCGGTAGAGACGATGCAGGTAGTCCTCGACTTATAACAATTTGTTTAGTGATCATTCAAAGTTACAACGGCACCGAAAAAAGTGACATGAACGGTTTTCCATCCAACTCTTGCAGCATTCTCATGGTCATGTGATCAAAATTTAACCGCTTGCAAACCGGTTCATATTTATGACAGTTGCAGTGTCCCGGGATCACCTGTGGTGCACATCTAACAAGCAAAGTCAATGGGAAAGCCAGATTCACTTAACAATCATGCTCCTAACCTAATTACTGCACGAATTGACTTAACTGTGGCAAGACAGGCCGTAAAATGGGGCAAAACTCGTCTAACAACCGTTTTCACTTAGCAGCAGAAAATTTTTGCCCTCAGTTGTGCTCATAGGACCAGCTGTGCTTCCCCAAGTCTTATTTGTCTGGAATCTCTCTATTACCTGGATTCTCCCGAGAATCTTCCATTATGGACAAATAACCACGAGTTTCTTTCCTTTCTTTTTCTTTCCAGCTTCTTGCAGAAGACTGGCCTTTCGGGGTGCAGGTCTGTAAATTGGTTCCATTCATACAGAAGGCCTCTGTTGGCATCACCGTCCTCAGCCTTTGTGCTCTCAGTATCGATCGGTAATAAACGCTTCGGCGTATTTCTCATTTTTACGGAATGAATAGCCCAGTGATGGCGAACCTTTTAGAGACCGAGTGCCCCAAAATTGGCCCCGCCCCTGCTCCGCCCCCTGCCCTGCGCCCACCCCGCCTGCCCGCAGGGCCACTCACCGCCTCCAGGGCCCGCCGCAGATCGCCCAGGCAGCCCAGCAGCGCCTGGCAGCTACGCCCTCTGCCCGCGCCCCGCAACATCAACTGTGCGCGATGGGGCGTGAGGGCAGAATCTTGTCTACGCTGCCTGGCTGCCATGTCCTTGGCTGCGTTGCTCCGCGTGGGCCACGCTCGGGGGCGACTCTCCTCTGGGGGGCTGCTGGTGAGGAGGGGGTCGCGGGGGAGGCAAGGCTGGGGCAACAGGATGTGTGCCCACAGAGAGGACTCAGAGTGCCATCTCTGGTACGCGTGCCATAGGTTCGCCACCACTGGAATAACCATTTCCTCTTGCAAATAGTGTCTCCTATGTTTCTCCTGTAGGTACCGAGCTGTGGCTTCCTGGAGCCGTATCCAGGGCGTTGGGATCCCTATGTGGAAGGCAGTTGAAGTGACTTTCATTTGGGCCATGGCCATCATCCTGGCTATCCCGGAAGCCATTGCCTTTGACTTGGTGAAACTGGATTACCGTGAACAGACTCATTGGGTTTGCTTCCTGGCCCCCGAGCAAAAATCCAGCTTTATGGTGGTAGGTTCTCTCCTTTGGCAGTGATAGGAAACAGAGACGTTGAACAACCGATAGGCTGTTAACGTTCAGTGTATATCTCTTCCTGCTTTGAATGGACAGGCTCCAGCTAGTTGGGAGTAGGTGGAAGACACAGTGGCTGCTTGGAAGCTTCACTTCACTTTGGTACACTGCTCTTATTTATCCGTCCTTTTCCATTCTGGTGCTCCCTCTAACTCTGTTGGGTTTACTACTCTCCGGCACTCGTCGGAAAAATTGGGAGTTGTAATCCCAGAAGGCCCTAGCTTGGAGGTATGCTCACATTGGCATAAGCTCGACTTCTTGCGGATGGTAGTTCCAAATGTACGTGGAGGAAGAAAAAAGAAAATTGTTGAGAATCAGACATACACACACCCTTTTGAATGGCTAGTCAAAAGAAATGATGGGCACGGGTGACTTCATACCACAATATGAAGATAAAGAGAAAGGATGCCTTCCTTGGTTTCATTTCTCTTGGGATGACTTTGCATAACATAACGAAGTTGAAATGTCTTTATTATGGTCGAGGGAGGGAGGGAGGGAGGAAGGAAAGAAGGAAAAAAGGAAGGAAGGAAGGAAGGAAGGAAGGAAGGAAGGAAGGAAGGAAGGAAGGAAGGAAGGAAGGAAGGAAGGAAGGAAGGAAGGAAGGAAGGAGATAGCTATAGAAAACCCGTTACAAAAAAAGAAAACAATAAAACAACACATCTAAGCCAAAGTTTTCCACCTTTGCTGGCTTGGCAAATATGTTTTGTAACCCAGAATGTGAATAAAGAGCTAACATCCCTTAAAAACAATGAATACACAATGTACCTGTATGACCCTCAAATTTGGAAATAGAAAAGACACCATTGAGAGATATGGGCAAGACCTTCTGTTCCCTACAGCTACAGGGGCAAGGTCTCTGAAGATAAAGAGCCTTGTGAAATCTACTCACCAACAATACAGAAGTAGTAGACTAAAGCACTCTCTACAACAAGCCTATCTTTGCTTAGATTGGGTAAATGTCCTGCAGTCAAGAGCCTGCAGTAGTCTGACATTTGCATATCGTGATCAAAAAGAAAAAAGAAAAAAAGCTGAGTTCCCACAACATAGCAATCTCTGTGGCTTCTTTAAAAAGCCAGAACTGGCCGGTTCAACCAACCATAGAACTCAAAACAATTTCACTACCTTGCTTAGCAGAGGGCCTGGTTCCGATTTCTGCACACGAGCGAGCTTGGTGGACGCGTAGCACACCGATTCCTTGAAGCTGTTTCTTTCTTTGTCTACAGTTTTACAAGGACGTGAAAGACTGGTGGCTCTTTGGATTTTACTTCTGCCTGCCTTTGGCCTGCACTGGGGTCTTCTACTCCCTCATGTCTTGCGAGATGTTAAGCAAGAGCAACGGCATGCGGCTGGCCCTCAATGATCACATGAAGCGGGTGAGATCCTCTAGCTAAGATCGAGGACACGTTCACCTTTGGCTAAACACAGGGCGTGGAGAGGCTTTCTTGCCTTTTCATTTTGTCTCCTGCCATAATTGTCCATCCAAATCCAACCTTTTGGCTTGCTTGGGCTGCAATGAATGAAGAGGAATTGCCTTGCGTCACATATATTTCATTATTTTATTTTACTTTATTTCGTTTATTCAATTTCTACAGCCACCCAACTCAACCACGTGATTCTCAGTGGCTTCCAATTCTAATTACAATTTATAATTAAAACAACTGAAAAGATAATAAAACAATAGAAGCATCCACAAAATAAATAAGTATACGCAGCAGCCGATAAGTCGATGAAGCCAATGATAAAATATATAATATAGTGAATGTGTATAAAAACAAACTTCCTTTATTTTTTTTATTATCTTGTGGGGCCATATTAATAGCTTTCCAGGGCTGCATGTGGCCTGCAAGACGTGGGTTGGACTCGTCTGATTTAAATAATGGTCAATTAATTATGTGCATTTGTTGGTCAGGAATTAATGGATCTTTTTCTTTGATAATTTGCTAATCGCCCCCCCCTTTGACCCAAAGGTGCACTAGACTTTTAGCCTATTATTCCAGTCCAGTTTGGAATATGAAATCATAATTATTGGTTATGCTGGATGCTGGAGGAAGATGGGTGGATTCAGTACCCACCAAATTAATAGCCATCATCAAAGTTAATAGCCATCGAGAGATCTGCCCTTTGTGGATTTGTCCAGCTCCTTTGGAGGCTATTTATATTAGCAGCCAAGACTTACCTTGTGGCAATGTAGGAAGAAATATTTGCCTCTTCTTTTTGTTTAATTTTATATTTAAGACTGGCAGGGCCATCTTAGTTACTTACGTTTTATTGGGAAGTTTTATATGGCTGCCCATCTCATCTCTTATGATTCCGGGTGGTTAACAGCAATTTAAGACAACCGTAGCGCAAATAGATAAAGCAACAAGAAAAGAGAAATAAGTGGGGAACAGAAAAAGGCAGAAGCCCCTTAAGGTCTGACCTAAATACCGGAGAAGACAGGATGGAGTGGCGCGTGAGAGAATTCTTCCAACTTTTTCTAACGTTCTGTTCATTTCAATGATCGCATGTGTGTTTTCCAGCGCCGGGAAGTGGCCAAAACCGTCTTCTGTCTAGTGGTGATCTTTGCCCTCTGCTGGCTTCCTCTTCATCTCAGTAGGATCCTCAAGAAGACCATCTATAACCAACAAGATGCTGATAGATGTGAGCTGCTTAGGTGAGAACAATATGCAGAAAGGCCATACGGTGATGGTTGAGACTTTAAAAACAAAACAAACAGCGGTTTCGACAATTAATCTTTTTGCTTTATGTATTTATAAGTGTATTGGTTCAATTATGGCAGAGGTCCACATCCTTTTGGGCACCAGGGACCAGTTCGGTGGAGAAAGGTTTTTCCACGGACCGGAGAGTGCGTGGTTTTGTGTGTTCCCTGGATCCCACGGATGGGGCTTTGTTTGTTTGTGTGGACCGGTTGTTAGCATGCTGTGGCCCAGTACCGGTCCACGGATCAGGGGTTGGGGACTCCTGAATTATGGCTTTCCCACCTTTCCACCCCAGCCAGGACCTTCATGACAACATCCATTAGAAAGCTCCATAAAATTGGAAACATTTGATAAAAGCAACATAAAGTCTTGAGGCAGGGCTGTGAAGGAGTGATGAACATCTAAAGAAGCTTGGTACAAACCACTGTCAAGATTTTAACGGCCTTTCCCCCAAAATACAAGGTCTTCAGGCTGATCTAACTATTGCTTTGATCATGGAAGTGTCTGGACTGGACTTTGTAAGATCTGGCATCATCAGGACATAGGACAGTCCCAAACAATGCAAAAAATTTAGTAGTCATCACCATGTAGATCCTTTGTCGAGATCCTTTCACAAAGATAATCCTGTTGTGTGTCAGTAAGCTCCTTCCGCAAGATAAAGCAGAAGGTTGATTTAATTCATGGTCTCTAAACTTGGCAACTTTTAAGACTTGTGGACTTCAACTCCCAGAATTCCTCAGCCGGTCAGGGGAATTCTGGGAGTTGAGGTCCACAGGTCTTAAAGTTGCCACATTTGGAGACCCCTGGTTTAATTGAAGAGTCCCAGATCAAATTAGCTGGGCAGATACTATGGGAGAAAGGAGCTCCCTCAAGTAATCAAGCTCTATGCCATGTACAGCTTTATAGGTAACAACCAGCACTTCGAATTGCACCTGGAAGCAACTTGGCAACCAGTGAAAGGTTAGATGGGTAAACTGAGGCATGCCCCCAACTGGTCACACTACTGTATCCTGAACAAGTTGAGGCTTCCATATGGTTTTCAAGGGCAACCGATGAAGAGTGCCTTGCAACAGTCAATCCATAAACTTACCAGGTCTTAAGCAATCCTTTGAATGATCTGGTTTGAAGTGAAAGAATTCTCGAAGAAAAGAAATAGGTTACACCTCCCCAGCTTGCCCTCAGCTCTGCTGATAGAGAAAGCTAGGTGGGTTAAATCCTAGGATAAAGTATGGAAGGCTACAGACTAGGCTGGGAAGTTGAAAAAAAAAAACCCATCCCAGAAGATGGGAAGGCAACGGCAATCTCTTCCATATCCAAGAAAAGTGCTGGATATATTCCTGGAGTCATCAAGAGTTGACTTTGTCCTTGAAGATGTCATCTTGCTTCACTTTAACATTCTACATCGCGGCTCTTTCCTTTCTCTTTCCATCCAGTTTCCTTCTGGTGATGGATTATTTTGGAATTAACATGGCCTCTCTCAATTCCTGCATCAACCCCGTGGCTCTCTATTTTGTTAGCCGGAAATTCAAGAACTGCTTTCAGGTAAGAGTTGAGGAGAGGATGGCACGCGATGGGTAGGAGGGAGGACATGATGAACTGAGGCATCCAGATCAGTACCAGCAAAAATAGAGAGGAAATCTTTGTTATTATTGCTTCCCCCTTTATGATGTCTGCAATCTTTTTTGCCTCCAACTCCACTCAGCAGAAGCTCAAGAGAAAACATAAGATGGTTTGCAAGAAGCAGAAAACCATCTCTTATGGTGTGTAGAACACAGACACCCCTTCTCTTTTACCACCAGCAAGCAGACTTCGGCTAGCTGTGGTTACTGCCACCTTACCTGGAGCCCTGGTGGCGCGGTGGTTAGAATGCAGTATGGCAAGCTAACTCTGCCCACTGCCAGCAGTTCGATCCTGACAGGGCTCAAGGTTCATTCAGCCTTCCGTCCTTCCAAGGTCAATGAAATGGGGACTCAAGATTGTTGGGAGGCAATATGCAAGTAGTGCTGACATTGTAAAATACACTCTCACCCAGAGTGCTGTAAAATACTATGGGGCAGTATGTAAGTCTTAAATGCTATTGCCATTATCTAATTCTGGAGGAGAGCAAATAAACTTGACAGAGTGTGTGAAGGCAGAGCTACCATTAGTGACTTCTGGGCCTATCCTGAGCCAGGAAGAATGAGACAAAACTTTATTGGTGATTGATGACCATGTTTGGGATCTGTCAATCTCAATGTCAACCTCCAGCTCGAATAGCCTAATAAACTCCAGGATCACTTTCATTTCTGAAAACCTTAGTTTATTGAATACACTGTATGATTTAAATCAAGGGTTCCCAACCGGGGGTGCTTGCACCCCTGGGGGTGCGAGACGATATTCCAGGGATTGCAAAAACCTGGGTTTAGAAGTTTCAAAATTATAACATATATGCATAATTTGTTTTGAACTTTTGTAAGGGGTGCGAGAATATATCAGAAGCGTTCTAGGGGTGCTGGGTATAGAAAAGGTTGGGAATCCTGGGTATAGGCGAAGGAAAACTAACCCCAAAGTCCCAAGGCATCTAACCATAGCATATAACAATGAAATTCCCAGCCAACAGTCCTCCCTCCCCAAAAAAAATATTTACGCAGCTCAGATAAGCAATTTCTTTTTGTTATGAGAACCATCTGCTATCTTCTTCACACCAGCTAGAATGACCTTGAAAAGTTTCCAGACAGCCTTTCTTGGCAAACTTCTGCAGAACTGGAGAGGCTTCGTTGTTTTGACTAACCCAGTGATGGCGAACCTTTTAGAGACCGAGTGCCCAAACTGCAACCCAAAACCCACTTATACATCGTTGGGTGCCGGGTGGGTGTGGCCCATTGGGTGGGTGTGGCCCATTGGGTGGGCGTGGCTGTGGTGGTAACAGCAGACTGGGTGGGACTAAAAAGTTCAATCAATCAATTCCAACTTTGCAAGTTCTTTTTTTTTCCCGCGAGAAGTTGAAATTGACTGATTGATTGAACCTTTTTTTGTACACGGCGGCGGAGGCCTAAAGGGAAAAGGTTTTATAAAACCCAGCTGAAGGCCTAGGACTGGGGCGACGGCGCGCGTGCCCACAGAGAGGGCTCTGAGTGCCGCCTCTGGCACCCGTGCCATAGGTTCGCCACCACGGGACTAACCCATTCAAAAGCATCATCTCCCCCGCCCTTTATTCTATTGGCAAGATGAAAGCAAAGAGGCACGTAGCTGCCAGATTTTCACTCTTGACACTCAACATATTCTCCTCCAATACTGGGTAAGGAGAGAGGAAGCAGCGCTGCTCAGAAGCCTGCGGTCTCTCCATTCCTGCCTTAAATGACTCTTATCTCTGCTTCGTTTCTCCTAGTCCTGCCTTTGTTGCTGGTGCCAACGGCCAGCCCTTGGCATCCTCCCAACAGACGACAAGGGATCTGTGGGAAAATGGAAAGCCAACGGGCAGGAGCTCGACCGGAGCAGTTCCCACCTGAGCAATAAGTGCAGTTCGACTTAGACCCAGGAGGATAAGAAGATGAGAACATTTCATTGGAATTCTGAGATGGGCTTCTTGGATACGGGACCTTGGTTTGGAGTATTCCTCTTGAATTCACTTTTCTTTCCCAGGGACGAACCTTGCTCTCAAATCATCCGACTTCAGTCACAACCCTTTCAAAAAATCCCCGCTAGAAATGTTGCTCTCTTCTCTTCTCTCCTTTTTTTGGGGGGATCTTTTCATGATCACCACCTCCTTTTCTTTACTCATTCTTCCTTACAGAATAAAATAATGTTGAGGACCATAAGAATGGGCATGATCCCAGGTTATCTGCTCTGTATAAAGGGGGCTACACCGAGCAGAAGCCAGGGGGTGATACTCAGCCAGGAGAAAACAGAAAAGGGTTAAGGGTTGACACAGAACTGAGAAATTGAGCTATTTCTCGGTGAACAAACGTGGCTTGTCACTGTCTCTTCATCCAAGCTTCAGGATCATCTATTTTTTTTTCTTTTTAAGCTAAGTAGGTAGGAAGGAATGTGGTGGCTTCATATGGTTAGGATGCTGGGTTAGCAGCCAATTTTGGTCACCATGTCACAAAAAAGACATTGAGAGTTTACAAAAAAAATCAGAGAAGAGCAACTAAGACGATCAAAGGCCTGGAAACTAAAACATACAAAGAACAGCTGCAGGACTTGGGTTTGGCTAGTCTAAAGAAAAGGAGAAATAGGGGAGACATGATAGCAGTATTCCAGTATTTGAGGGGCTGCCATAAAGAAGAGGGGGTCATGTTATTCTCCAAAGCACCAGAGGGCAGGACAAGAAACAATGGTTGGAAACTGATCAAAGGGAGAAGCAACCTGGAATTAAGGAGAAATTTTCTGACAGTGAGGACAATCAGCCAGTGGAACAGCTTGCCTCCAGAAATCATGGGCACCCCATCACTGGAGGTTTTTAAGAAGAGGCTAGACAGTCACTTGTCTTAGATGGTATGGTTCTCCTGCTTGAGCAGGGGCTGGACTAGAAGACCTCCAATGTCTCTTCCAGCTCTATTCTATTCTATTCTATTCTATTCTATTCTATTCCATTCCATTATTATTCTATTCTATTCTCTCAGCTTAACCTACTTTACACAGTTCTTGTAGTGGGGACAAAATGTGGGAAGATCCAGGTGGATAATAACCTTGGAGAAGGTTATTGTAACACCTATAATTTTAGAGTAGCATGATCATTAGGTGCAGAGGTGTGTGTGGACAATAATCTTGGAGAAGGCGTTCAACAGCTGTTACGAAAACATCAGCTTGATCCAGAAAAACAAGAGGCTGTGATTCAAGATTGACCTACCTTGACTGGCTATGTCATAAGAGGGAGAGAGAAAGAGAAACTCTTTCTGGTTTTCAAGGTTGATAATAATCTGTCCAGTTTAGGTCATGTCAGGAAATAGACCCTACAAGAAATACTGGGACTTTATTTTACTGTTCTAGAGGATAATAAACTTGAGATGACCTAGAAAAACATACCACCCATGAAGCTGAAGATCTGAGCAAGTCTCATATAAATCCAACTGCATGTCTGACTCACTAATAGTTGGTGGGATCTTGTTTTGCTAGAATCCAAGTTAAGAAGACCATCCACAATATGGGTGGATTTATCCATCAGTGAGCCACAAGCTTTCAACATAGTTCATGAACCTAGTCAACTCTCTCCTCAAGAACAAGATGACACCAAATCGAAATAAAAGTTCTGTTTGACAAGGAGTGTCTCTGCCCCCAAATGTCATAAATCTTGAAAGCAACATTTTACAAAATCCCTACTTTTTACCATGCCAGAAACATGTATGTATATATGTATATATATATGTCCCAATCCCTTAGTGCACACATTCTAGTACAGAGTTCCCCAACGTTTCCAGCTTTGTGGACCAGCAAGTGGCCGACAAACACACATGCATGTAGCTTCTGCAATCAGCATGCACGCACACCTGCAACTCACACAAATGGAGTGTGCGCATGCGCTGGCCCACTGCTCACGCGAGGATGCATGTGTACACTTGCTGGCCGTTTCTAGGGTCCAGTTGTAAACCCTTCATGGCCCACAGATTGGGGACCCCTGTTCTAGTATGTTGCCAACCTATTAGCTGATTGTATGTGTTACTGTATATTCTCCTATTTAGAAAGATTTCTTTGCTTAGGATACAAAAGCAAATCCTGAAAGATGAGTTCCTCAGGAATGCATGCAGGTTGCTTCCGTTTTGGATCTTGCTAATATTTCTATCTTTATCCCTCACCCCTACCCTTTTTATACAGGCAGCTTTGCTCTCGTTATGTTCCTCATGTCAGGAAGTGAATTAAATATTTTACTGATAAAAAACTGAAATGATAATCCCAGATCCATTTACTGGGAATAGCTCCCATCAAGTTTATTTTCTTTCCTTCAGGCTAAACCTCATAGAGATAAGTCCTCAATTTACAACGGTTGGGACCAGACTTTTGCACTAAGCAATGTGGTTGGAGAAGTCAGTCACGTGGCTGGACCAATATAACCACCAATTTACTGTGGTTGTTAAAAGTGAATCATATCATCATTAAGGGAATCACAGTCATTAAGCAAATCCAGGTTCCCCAACTGATTTTGTCAGAAGCCAGCTGGCAAGGGCAGAATTTCGTGATCACGGGACTGCAAAACACTGCAGCCATTATGAATGTGAGCCAGTGGCCAAGTGCCTAAATTGTGATCAGGTGACCGCGACACTCGTAATTTTGAAGATGGGTTGCAAGTCGCTTTTTCTGACACTATCAAAACTTTAAACAGTTAAGTTGTCATACGTTGAGCACTACCTGTAGTGTTAAATTAGCTTTAGGCCTCTACTAGAGTAGCTTTCCACAACCTTCCAGATTTCAACATCTGAAATTCCCACCTAGCACAGAGGCCATCTGTTTGGCAAGCCAAGAGAGATTTAATTTTGAATCAAAACATTCCTAAATTCCAGTTGATCCAAACAATAGCAACCGTGCTCTCTTCTTCTTCTAACTCAAGTAGCCTCTAAAGAGTTTGTAATAATCTCGATATAATATTATGATTTAGGATTTTCTGACTGTCTATGCAAACCATAATGTGTGTTTAATGTGGACTAAAATAACGGTCATTTCTTTTTTCTGAATAAAATGCTGGTTTAAAAGGTTGCAGGTATTAGTGATGGCAGCATTTGTTCTTAACAGATCTCAGGTCTACAATTGTAGCTGAAATGACACAATCAATAGATTAGAAGCAGCTTAGCTATCAACAGCCTGGAAAGAACACAATTAGCAACAGCATCTGAACCTTTGAGAGAGAACTGCCTTGCTTTTTGTTCAGTTGTACACTTTGGCATGGAAAACCTTGTATTATTTATTCAATGCAAACCAAAAACGCTCACAAATGAAAGACTGAGGCAAGGAATTAAGGTAAAGATTTAGGCAAATATTTATGGAGAGTCTCAGTCATCCAGGTCATGGTTGTCTCAAAAGTGCTTTTTCAAGAGGCAACTGGACTTTCTTGTTTTTAGAGTAGAGTAGAGTAGAGTAGAAAAGGAAGGGGCCTTTGAAGTCTTCTACTCCAGCTCCCTGCTCAAGCAGGAGAACCTACACATTCCAGATAAGTGACTGTCTAGTCTCTTCTTAAAAACCTCCAGTGCTGGAGCACCCAGATTTCAGAGTTGAAGAAGCTTCTTGGATGAAAAGCGAAACGTCTTCAAAGAAAAACTCATTTAACAAATGTCTCACTTAGCAGCAGAAATGTTGGGCTCAATTGTGGCCGTAAGTCGTGGACTACCTGTACTTATTTCTCTGAACCTTTCTTTGTAGGATTGTCCCTCGTTACCTTTTTTTGTTCTTCTCTAAACACTCTCCTCAACATTCTTCTTGTATTATGGCAATCAAAACAGAGAACATATTTCAGTGCAGCAGTGGAACGACCATCCCCATGATCTTAGATATCCCCACTGCCAGAAGCTAGTCCACAGGAAGTCTTCCCCAGCTGGATGTCCTTCAGATACCTTTTTTTTTTATTTATATGGGCACCTCAGGCCTCCAGTGGTTCTGAGGAGAACATCATACGCAGCTATTGTGATAGCTTTAAAAAGAGATTTCAGATTCAGCTGGTCAGGTGAAAAGATACACTTTGGGCCAATCACAAACCTGACATCTTGAAGAGTTAACCACCGTTGATAAAAATCCTGCAGTATTAACGTAGAATTCTCGCCACTCCCTGACGAAAAGGCATTAAACCACTAAAGGGAGAATGAAGATTCCGTCACGCAGGCCTTAAAAAAAGAGAGTTTTTTTAAAAAAAAAACAAAACAAAACAAAAACAAATGTCTTTTAATAAGTCATAGTCCCCAAACCCGTTGCTCTACGCAGAGGTTTATCCATTATGCAGGTGTCGACATACTATTGCATTCTCACATCGTTCTTGTATTCTTCTACACTTGCCTGCAATAGAAAACAAAGTTTCTGAACTTTTTAGGTGACAGAATCAGAGATAAGCACTTCAGCAAAAGTCAGTTAGTTCAGTCCCTTGATTAACGGACGTCTGTTGCTACACCATCCGAGCCTGAAAGTGGTCACTAATAATGGCTTTGTTAAGATCTCATCTATTTTTTTTTACTTATTTATAAAAATTATTTCCTGCCTTTCTCATGCTTCATGTGACCCTGATTCCAGTCTCCTTAGAATGGAACCAAGGCTCTTCACAGGGCCATCTGGCAGGAGAATGGAACTGGGTATGGCCAGTCTAGAGAAAAAAGGACTGGGGGGACATGGTAGCAGCGCTCCAGTATCTGAGGGGCTGCCACAAGGAAGAGGGGGTCACGTTATTCACCAAAGCACCAGAGGGAAGGACGAGAAACAATGGTTGGAAACTGATCAAAGAGAGAAGCAACCTGGAATTAAGGAGAAACTTCCTGACTGAGGACAATTAACCAGTGGAACAGCTTGCCTCCAGAAATTGTGGGTGCTCCATCACTGGAGATGAGACTCCATCACTGGAGAAGAGACTAGACATTCACCTGTCTGAGACACTGTAGGTTCTCCTGCTTAAGTGGGTGGCTGGACTAGAAGACCTCCAAGGTCCCTTCCAACTCTATTCTATTCTATTCTACTCTATTCTATTCCTTGTTCTATTCTATTCTATACAACTCTAAGTGCTATTTCTGCCCAGGTTTTTTTATATCACAGTGCACCATCTTGCTCACTTTGGCAATTATTACTGTCCAATGAAAGTTTGGGGTTTTCAAGATGTTCTGTATCAGATTTCTTACTCCCTGCCCCATTCAGAAATCTCAGAACTGTCGGTCTGAGTGTCCCCTGCAGCCTTCTACATTTTTTTCCTCTAACATGTAATATATACTTCTCAGTTGGGCAAATCGCTCAGACCTACCTCGAATGTGCTAAGCACATGCTGACAGACGCCCATGAGGTCTTCTAGTCCCTTCTGGAAGGCATCTATAGCAGGTAGACCCCCTGGGGGATCAGAGAAGAGATCAATTTTATTTCTTGTCACATTATTTTTACACTGCTCACATCACCAGCCTCTAGATCACATCAGTGAGATTGTCAAAATCATGAAATAGCAACATGAAACACTAGAATCCATACAAATCCCCCAGGGCCCCAGTAGGATAAAAATAACTTCTCCTTCAATTCATGTATTTCCCTTGTAAATTAGTAATGGGAACAGTAATTATTAGGCTGCATTTTTTTTAAACTCCCCTTCTGCCATGAGCATGGAAGACCAGAAAAGGAGCTAAGCCCCCTGCATCTCCCACCAGCTGATTTCCTTGCCTGTTTTAAGTCAAGATGGCAGCCAACGCAAACAAAGGCCCGCCCCTTCGGACTTACGTCATGCAAGGGGTGGGGCTTTGATTGACTTTGACCTGACTTTTTCGACCTCCCCCGCAGTTTCTGCTGCCTATATATTCTGCACATATCCTTGCATGCAAGCAATTCTTGGTAATGGAAGGCAAACAGCCAACTTATCCAAAGGTCTGTGTAGCATCTGTAGATCGATCCATTTCACATATACTATTTCACTTACCATCCAGAGCAAACTCTGTGCTTAGCGTCAGCCTCCCTTAAACCGGAGGGAAAGGATCTCAAGAGTTGGGGAGGATTGTTCAAATTCATACCAGAAGCAGGATTTACCTGGGAACTTTCAGTTCCTCGGTCTCTTAGCCAATATCTTACATTCTAAGACAAGATGCAAAAATTCTCATGGTTCAGGAGTCATACCAGGGTCCAAACGAGATGTCAAAGGCTACACTGGGTGAGGAAGGAATCCAATTTGTGATGGGGCCATTCAAAGTATATTTCATTTTAAGGAGGGAAGAATGTCTTAAATTTCTGCAAGACTTAAAGAGAACTGCTTGGTCTTTAAACCTCATCTCTGTAGAAATGAAAAACGAAAGAATGAAAGAGTACAGAGAAGAGCAACAAAGATGATTAGGGGACTGGAGGCTAAAGCATATAAGGAAAGGCTGCTGGAATTGGGTATGTCTAGTTTAATGAAGAGAAGGACGAGGGGGGACATGATAGCAGTGTTCCAGTATCTCAGGGGCTGCCCCAAAGAAGAGGGAGTCAAGCTATTTTCCAAGGTGCCTGAAGGCAGGACGAGAAGCAACGGATGGAAACTAACCAAAGAGAGAAGCAACCTAGAACTAAGGAGAAACTTCCTGACAGAACAATTAACCAGTGGAACAGCCTGCCTCCAGAAGCGGTGAACGCGCCAGCACTGGAAGTTTTTAAGAAGAAACTGGACAGCCATTTGTCCGAAATGGTATAGGATTTCCTGCCTGAGCAGGGGGTTGGACTAGATGACCTCCAAGGTCCCTTCCAACTTTATCATCATTATTATTATTATTAAAGCTGAAATGCTTGACATAAGGCCATCAGGAGGCCAAAGAAAAATTCGCTTTAACAGAAGCTACACTTTCTGCACGAGGCTTTTATAGACACAACCCTCATGCTGCGGTTTATCGTTCTGGAAAGACAAGCTTCCCTAGGGCAATGGAACTCAGGAGCAGAGGAAGCTGGCACGAGGTTTCTCATGAAAGGAAAAAGCTGGCCGGCCAATTCTGTCAGATCTCCAGGACGCGGTGCTCTCACCTCTGGTCTGGATGCGGAAGTTGATTTTGCTTTCCGAGGGATGAGTGATGCTATAACCACAAAACTCAATTTCAGGGCTGCAAGGGAACAAAGATTATAACAGAGGCAGAGAGGAAAAATCAAATAAATGTTCTCTTGTGTATCTGATGCTCTGAAAAATCATACATCAGGGAAGGTTAAACTCTACATTTAGTACTCAAACAGATGTATGCTGTCTAATGGACAAGGGAACGTACTCCCATTCCGAGGGCCTAACCCATTTTCTTGGGACAGTGATTTTTGCGTGATGCCTGGAGGGACCAAAGAAAATATCAATCCATTGCAAAATTGTATTCACAAAACCAACACTTAAGCTGGGGTGGTAAAATTGACTAAAGCTGTTTTGGCCAATGTCAGTTTCTTCTTCAGAAGTGGAGATGGCGAATAGCCATCTCCAACCTCATATCAGCGTTGAAGCTAAGTTATTGGAGCCAGTCAACAATCCTCTACTTTGTCCAAGTACTATTTTAAGAGGTTCGGATTCATATAAAAGCACAGCTATACAAAGCTATTGTGTGATTTGATGCACAGTAGAAACCCACCTGCCTTTTTAACAAATCACAGTTAAGCAAACAACAGTTTCCTGCTAAGCATCAACTGTTTCGGGTGTCCCCAAATGGCAATAAGGAGCTTTTGAGATAGGGTGGTAGCAATGCTTTGAATCATGAGGCTAAAATGTGCTTTAAAGGTTTGTCCAAGAGTGCTTGGCCACAGCTCCTTCAACAAAATGTGATTATCACGTGTGATTTCACTTAGTTTTGCAGAATTCCAGGAAAAGAGACCCAGCTATTTTAAGGAGTTGTAAAGAGGTGTTATAGGAGTGGCCCTGCATGCTTTGAAGTTTTTTGTCCTGCTAAGAAAAGTTGGAATCCCCCCTGCAACGGAACCCTTTACTTACTTTTTCATAATCATGTATCTCAAAGAATTGCCGAGGGTGTGGTCCTCATTGTTGAGCACAAATGTGACACAGGTCTTATCCGACCCCTCAGCTCGTACCTACAGACAGAGGAAAAGAAATAAAATCAGAGGCTGAAAGGAAAAGGTGGGGTTTCTTTGGGCAAAAATGTCTTAAGAGCAGTATACCCGTGTTAAATGGTGGAACACCATTCCGTTCTTCTACTTATTCTCTCTATCTATCCATCTATCCATCCATTCCCCAGCTATTACACAGGTAGTCCTCAATTTACAATGATTTGTTCAGTGACTGTTTGAAGTTACAACAGCACTGAAAAAAAGGGACTCCTGACCGTTTTTCAGTGGCAACTGTCGGAGCACCCCCAGGGTCGTGTGATCTGACTTTGGGTATTCGGCAACTGGGATGTATTTATGACAGTTGCACTGTCCTGGGGTCATTTGATCACTTTTTGCCACCTTCCCATCCAGCTCCTGACCAGCCAAGTCAATGGGAGAAACCAGATTCATTAACAACTGCAGTGATTCGCTTAACAACAGTGGCAAAACGGTCATAAAATGCGGCACCCCCTTAACAACCACCTTGCTTAGCACTGGCAATTGCTAATTGGGATGAGGATGGCTTCTGAATAACTAAAAAACCGAGGTAAAGGCTTCACCTGATGGATTTCCGCCTGCTACACTAGCCCTCAAAAGACCCAGGAGCACCGTCTGATAGAAAATATATATACCATACATATATACATACAGATACATATATATACATATATATACATACATACACACACACACACACACAGACGGACCTATGACACGCTCATTGTCCAAATTGTTGGCTTCTCAAAAGACTATAAAGACGAGTATTCCTAGATCCTGGTTTATACTTTGACATCAGCATTTGCTGACGAAAGCTAAACGTTTAATAAAGTTTTTAGTCTCAGTGATCACGTTTTTAGTAGTTTTTTATCATGAATATACCCGGGACCTGCATTTTTAAAATAATTTTAGATATACACATATACATACATACACATACACACACATATATAGACACATACATACATACATATTACACCTTGACATTTTAACTGCTCTGCAGTTTTACTTTTTACAATATCTTTTGCCTTGCAGCACCCCAACTAGGGGCGTTAAGCAGGCTCAAGTCGCAACTGCGAAACATTTTAAATCCAATTTTTTTTTCTGACAAAGAGTTAATTTAAGAATTTAATTCTTTAACTCTTTGTCAGAAAAAGAAATTTGGATACATACATATATATATATACACACACACATATACATACACATATATATATATACAGACACACACATATATACACACACACACATACGTATATATACCCTGCAGCAGTTTCCAGTGCTGATTATGATTAAGGGGTGGTGGTTGCTCATTTGCTTTAAGCTTCACCTACTGCATTTCTGCCTCCCCGCGCCCGGCCTCACCATCTGCAGCACGCGCGGCTGCTGCTTCTCCTCCTCGTCCCCCATCTCTCCCGCATGCGCAGGGGCGCAAGGGAGGCCGGGAGCCGCAGTACTTCCGCCTCTCCCCCCCTCCCCGGCAGCAACGCGGCGCGGCTTCCCGCCTTGCGCCGGCCTCTTGCGGCCGGACTCGCTTTCCCAGAAGCCTCGGCGGCCTGCGGCGGAAGCTCACGTGGCCTTGGTGTCTTCGGCGAAAGACGCGGCGGAGAACGGGGGGGGGGAGCGAAACGGGGCTCCCGGCAGGCGCCCAGCAAGGTAGAGGCCGGGGGGGGGGGGAGAAGCGGGGGCTGCCTTCCGCGTCTGCGCCCGCCGAGAGTCGAACCGGCGGCGGGTCCGCTCCGCTAGGCCGATTTCAGCCTCGCCTGCCGCCCCTGGACGAGGCAGCAACGCTCGGGACGTGCAGGGAGGGGAGGGGGCAGGTCAACGCCTTGTCGCCATGGCAACGCTGTCGCCATGCCACCCCTCCCCTGAGCATACTTTGCCCCCCCCCCAAAAAAAATCCGTCGGGGGATCCCTAACAACCTTCCTGCGAAGTAGGACGTTTCCCCTCCCCCCGCCATGGAGGGTCTTGAACCCGGATCCCCCCTTCCCCGCCGGGGCTTCCTCCGGCTTCGTCCTTCCGGCCCGGGCTCCGGCCTTGCATGGCGCGCAGGCGGGGTTCGCCCCAGGCGCTGATTGATGGCTGAGCTGGGGTGGTTTGTTTTTTTTTTTGATCGTTTCTTGATTTATTTGACTTCAATCCCCGTCTTTGCTGTTGAAAGCGGTCGCTCCAGGCGGTGAACAGGCACGGTGCCCCTTTCTCTTCCGACGACAATCGTGGGAAGTGGGCTGGGCTGCTCTGGTTGCGTTTCTATCCCGCTGTATCTCTGTGGATATGGAGGTAAAGCGGGATAAAAATGTAGATATAGCCGTATCTAGACAGATCTGTATCCGGATCTGTATCCAAAAATGTATATCCATCTCTGGATATTCATGTCATCTGTCTGTCATTTTATCATCTTTTGATAGCTAGCTAGCTGTCATTTATCATCTGTCTATATCCTGCCTCCATCCATCTATTCCATCCATCCATCCATCCATCCATCCATCCACCCATCCACCTATCTATCTATCTATCTATCTATCTATCTATCTATCTATCTATCTATCTATCTATCTATCTATCTATCTATCTATCTATCTATCTATCTATCCATCTATCATCCATCCACCATCTATCTATCTATCTATCTATCTATCTATCTATCTATCTATCTATCATCTATCCACCTATCTATCTATCTACCTACCTACTTATCTATCATCTTATCACCTACTTATCTATCTATCTATCATCCTATCATCCTCCATCTATCATCCATCAACCATCTATCTATCATCTATCCACCTATCTATCTACCTACCTACTTATCTATCATCTTATCACCTACTTATCTATCTATCTATCATCCTATCATCCTCCATCTATCATCCATCCACCATCTATCTATCATCTATCCACCTATCTATCTACCTACCTACGTACCTACTTATCTATCATATCATTTATTATCTCTATCATTTACCATCTTATATCATTTATTATATCATTTATTATCTCTATCATTTATCATCTTATATCATTTATCATATCTATCTCATCACTCAAGTTATCCAGCATGCCTACAACTCCTGCCTCCCGTTTTCTCCCAACAACAACCTTGTGTGGTGGGCTAAGGCAGAGTAACGGGCATCTAATCGCCCCAGTTGGCTTTTATTCCTAAGAGTTTCTTCTGGTTTCTCAGCCAGTTATCTGAACCACTCCACCACACTAGCTCTCAGGGCTGTGTTAGAGTCTGGCTCTCTTCACTTCCCAGGCCCAGCTCTGTCTCCCAAGGGTGTTTTGATCCTTGTTATTCAACATCCATTCTGGTTAGGAAGGGATGAGAGGGCCATTAAGCTATCCCACCACTGTAAGCCAGATTGGTAAGTCATGGTGGATTTACTTACTGGCAAATTGAATAAAATGATTGCAATAATAATAAATAGGGTCCCAGAAGGTGGCAGTGGGCAATCCTGGCTCTTCACTCAGGCCTTTGGGGAAAGAGTCCCCTTCCCTCTCTTTTCATCCAGTCCACCGTCATTACCATCTTTAATTCTTCTTTTACCGTATTTAATTTGCCTTTTTCACTTTCTTCTAAAGTTGTGGCATACAAGTTTAAATTAATAAATCTATGCATCAAGTCTTCCTCTTTTAATCAAAAAGTAACTACAACGGAAGTGTGGCAGATCAAAGAAAGTTGATGTAAACGGTTACTTAACAATGTTCACAATGACTTACAGGTTTGGTTTTTTGGGCAGAAGGTCAGTTGTAGCATTTTGCAGAATCTGAGAAAGTTGGTCTCTGTGCAGAAGGTCTTGTAGTCAAATCTGACCTGGGGGAGGAAAGAAAGGTTATTTCTTCAGGCTGCCTGGACCTATTTATGTGGTTTTAAGTGGTGATACTGAAAGCTTTATAGAAAAGGTGCCATGGGTTTTTTTTTAGCATCCAAAACGCACCCTTAAGGGAAGAAGAACAGAGTTTACTATTTCTTGCAGCTTTTTTAGCTGAGATAAGAGGGAAGGATATGGATTGCAAATAGTAGTGAGGTCATGGTCCTCCCTGTATTTTGGGGGACATAGAGATTGCAGGGAAAGTTGTTGTTTTTTTTTTTTTTTGGAGAGTTTGCAACATTCCAGAAACAAATAACATTGCTTCTTTGATACAAAATGTCAGGGCTGAATTGTGAGTGAATAGTGTCTAGATAAGAACAGAGTGAATAGTGTCTAGATAAAAGAACACAATCTGGAAAGAAGTCAGTGCTTTAAGTTGGGTATAAAGTGAAAGTGAATAAAACTAGCAATATCAGGAAGGTATCAAAAAGTTTGGTGGAAGTAAGTCAGGAAAAACATTTTTTTGCTTAGTCACCTTGCACAACGGGGATCTAGGACTAACACTGATGGCCTTCTAACTTCCTTCCAGAAATTTATACCCAAAAAAAAGTAGAACATACATGGAACACAGCTTTGCTAAATATTCACAGGGTGAGGGCAACCATTTCAAATAGGTGAAATATTGCTGAGCAAACAGGACTCTGGTCTATTGAACTGGAAGGCCTGAACGGACAAGGCGTTTGGACAATATGTGTAAGAACTGATCTTGTGGTTCCTGACCGTTTGGTAAAATCGTTATCTTTTAGGAAGGAACTGGAAAGGGAAAGGGAAACTGATAGCATTTCTGTAGAAGCAGGAACGGCGGAAGCCAAGTAAAGATTAGTGGTGCAGTGTACTCTTTCACTGCCCCCCCCACCCCCAAATCATCTGTTGTAATGTCTAACTCTGTACCAGAATAAGATTTGCCCATTCGTGAGTTCAAATTAATTATAGCATATTCATTAATTACGTTTGAGTGATGGTAAAAAAAATCTCTGGTCAACCAAAGTTTCAAAGATCTGGAAATCTACCTTTTGTGACTTAACTGCAGTAATATTCTTTCGCATGCATGGATATACCTGTATTGAATTACTCTGTGGAATTGAGAGATTTAAAAAAAAAATGTTTTTGCATGATTTTAGATCTGATAAGCCCTTAGAAACTCTGCATTCATTTCATGGTGTGATAGGTTGCAAACAGACCGTGGGAGAGCCATTTTCCAGGGTAATATAACTTCACATTTTTAGTCCTAAGATTTAAACAATGATGGGAGATATCACCAAATCCCTACAAGGGGGTTCTGTACATATTAATATTCCCAGGCTGAGCATCTGCCTTATGGCTTTGTTGATTATTTCTTACATTCATCTGTCCAGGAAAACAGGCCCAAGGCCCTAACATTCTGCTGGCCCTATAAGGATAAAGATAGCTGTGGTTACTAGATTATGTTATCCAGATCTCACGATGTGTGTGCGTAGCTTCTGTAGTCATCACAGCCATAAAGTTGAAGAGCCAATACTTGAGGGACATGGCAGTCAGTTTTAAAGGGGAATTCCTCCCATTAACATGAACAATATTCTGTATTGACTCAGTGAACGCTGACTAGATCATCTTGCATCTTGCATCTGTGTAAATCTCATGCAATGGCCCATGGCTAAAATTGTCTTTTAAAGCAATGTGACTACTGCTCTTAGATTACTTGAAGGAATTATGGACAGTCAGAGTCACTCTCGCCATCACTGACCTGGCACATAACCAAAGCAGGCAGAGTGGAATGCACCTGCTAGGACATTGACCAATACTTTGATCCCTGCACTTCAGTGGAAGCAGCTGCCAGTTTAATTATCTGCTTCCTCTCCTCTCCTCTCTACTCATTCCAGCAATGGAGTGTATCCTGTAAGACCTGTTAATTTGTCTGTGTGCATAGGTAGTCCTCGGTTTACCTCCACAATGGAGCTCAAAATTTCTGCTGCTAAGTGACACAGTTGTTAAATGAGCTTTGCTCCGTTTTATGACATTTCTTGCCACGGTTGAGTGAATCCGTGCAGTTGTTAATTAAACCTGGCTTCCCCATGGACTTTGCTTGTCAGAACTTGCCAAAGGTGATAACCTGACCCCGGGACGTGGCCGAGCTTCCTAATTTTGAGGGTCTAACCGTGGAGACGCTACAACGGTTGAAAGGATAAAAAACGGTCATAAGTCACTTTTTCCCATGCTGTTTTAACTTTGACGGTCACTAAACAAATGGTTGTAAGTCAAGGACTACCTGCATATTTTGGGCGTGCACGTTTTAGATGACAGGAGTTTGCAAGTCACCGATAAGACACAAGCGCATTTAAAATGAGCCTGTTGGTTCTGGTTGAACAGGGCTGCGCTTTTCCATGGAATTTGAAAAGGGGGGAACTGTCTTCTCGTGGAATTTCTGCCTGGGATTGGTTTTGGTCTTTTCCAGCTGTATACATGATAGGGGCCCATACTGTGTGATGCTGCGCCGGCTGTGCTTTGATCCGTGGAGAAGCCTCTTCATTCTGTGTCTCTTGCCCCTGCAGCCAGCCTCCAGCTATGGCGATCCTGTTTGCTGTTGTAGCCAGGGGCTCCACCATCCTGGCCAAGCACGCGTGGTGTGGAGGAAACTTCCTGGAAGTTACAGAGCAGATCCTGGCCAAGATACCTTCCGAAAACAACAAGCTCACCTACTCCCACGGAAAGTGAGTATTTTCTGGGGAGGAAAGGGGGAAAAAAATGTTGGAAGCCAATAATGGGACGAAATGAAAAAAAAAGCCATTTTGCTGCTGGGCTGGGGAAGGGAGCAGGAAAGGAAAGGGTTCAAGTGTGCCCATTTCAGCTGATGTGCAAATAATCTTGGAGTGGGTTTATTATACCAACTGCTCAGAAAACATACTCGGTGTCTTGTTTTCCCCTCAGTTATCTGTTCCACTATATCTGTCAGGATCGGATTATATACCTCTGCATCACAGATGACGTAAGTACATGGGAGACAGCTGTGATGGGGCCCTTGGCGAAATTTGCACTCTCTAGAGGTGGTTGCGGGAGAGGGGCATATGCACTGGTGTACCCTTGGGAGATGGCTGGGCTGAAAAGATTGGCTCTTGTATCCTTCCACTGTGATAAACATATATCCTGCCAAGAAGCAATGGTGGACTGAAGGTGGCTTTGCTATTACCAAAATAATTATCAGTCTTGGTCCCTTAAGCAAGAACGACCCTTAACTCCATTTGGTGTGAAAGGTTTACTTTACTAAAGACGAAGTGGATTACAGCAGGGGTCTCCAACCCCCCCGTTTGTGGACCGGTACCGGGCTGTGGCATGCCAGCAACCAGTCCACACAAACAAACAAGGCCCCATCTGCAAGATGCAGGCAGCACACAAAACCACACCCTTCCGGTCCGCGGAAAAACCTCTCTCCACGGAACCGGTCCCTGGTGCCCAAAAGGTTGGGGACCTCTGGATTACAATACAGCAAAGCCAGAGTTGAGGTTCACACGCCAAAACTTTCCCGGTTAACTTTTCCCCCCTTTCTCCCTTCCCATTACTGGTTCTTCCCCCCCCCCCCCCATTGTTGAATCATATTCAAATAAATTGTTTTGGGAGCGGTCTCTTCAACGGTAGATTGGGCGGTGGGGATCTGCATGCCATTCCCAGCTGGGTGACCTTGAAGTTGTGTCACTAGAAGGTCCGATGAATCATTTAGTCTCCCCCCCCCTCCCATCCGGCTCCCTCCTCCCATAGTTCATGGCAGACTGGCAGCTAGTAAGTGCAAAGGACAGGCGAAATATGGCTGTTCTGACAGTAATGACTTCATTATCTGTCCCTGATACACGCTTAGATCCATGTGTGCCTTTTCTAGTCATTCTCTACCCGCTCTAGCTTTCCGCCGGAAACAGCATCCCAGGCGGTCCTGTTTCATTCACACTCGTCTGTTTTGTTCTGCCTTCAGAACTTCGAGCGCTCCCGCGCTTTCACATTCCTGAATGAAATCAAGAAGCGGTTTCAGACCACCTACGGTTCCCGAGCACAGACCGCCCTGCCGTACGCCATGAACAGCGAGTTTTCCAGTGTTTTGGCAGCCCAGCTGGTGAGATTCTGCGCCGTCGTTCCGAAGATCCTTCCTTTTCGGGAAGCGGGAATGACACATGCCTCTTCTGGAATTGAGTGTAGACCCATCTAAGGATGACTAGGTTGAATGAATGAAAACCGGAGGCTCCGCTTTCTTGGAGCTCCGAAGGGTTGTTTTTGAGGTTGGATTACCATTGCCCCTTTTTTAAAAAATTGCTCGTAGAAAAACGGGTATGCTCACTTAAATGGGATCCTTGTATCTTTCCTTGAAAAGTCCGTGGCTGGTTGTGTCACAAACCGTAAACGAAAGGAATCTTTTTAGTTTGCTTAAATACTTTTAAGCGAAGACGAGCTCACCATTTCCTGGGGTATGGCTGTTCCACTGCAGAACGGGTGTTGCCGTTTAGGTAATTTAATGTTTAACCGGAATCCAGTCCTCTCCAACTCTGCTCAATATCCTACAAGATAGCTTTGTAGCTGTATCGTATGGTAAAACGGGCTCAAAATATTCAAGAATCAATTTCATTGGAAATATGGGAGACAATTTGGGTTAGAAATGTAAAATTTACTCAAGCTCAAAATTTAAGAGAAAATTTTGATAAGATGTTTTATAGGTGGCATTTGGATCCTCAAAAACTGTCCTGTATGTATCCTAATTTACAGCCCAAATGTTGGAGATGTGGAAGTTTAGACGCAACTTATTTTCATATTTGGTGGACGCGTAGGGATATAAAAGCATTTTGGATTAAGATTTGGTGGAATATTCAAAATATTTTTAAGAAAAAGATAAAGTTTACACCGTAGTTATTTTTGTTAGGCATTATGGAAGATTTGGATGTTAAAGAAATGAATTTGATGCTGAATCTTATAACAGCTGCAAGATTATTGGTAGCCCAATTTTGGAAGAAGGACTCTTTGCCCACTATAGAAGAATGGACGCTTAAAGTGTCAAATTTAGCAGAAATGGCTAAAATTTCCGCTTATTTGAAGGATCAATCACAAGAAAGATACATCTCGGTCTGGAGAAGATGGATAGATTATATTCAGAAATAAATATGGGACTAAAAGTTTCATTTGGGTTATGAGTAAACTCTAGAGTATTGTTATTATTAATAGTTTATTTTAATGGAATTTTTGTTAGTTTTAATTAGATGATATTATTATTTTTAATATTGGTATTGTATTGTTTCATATTTAGGTTATGAATATGTTTATTATTGTGTTTAACTTTAATTTGTTTAAATTTGTGTGAAAGGGGAGTTAAAGCGTATTATGGACTTGGTTATTTTAATAGTTGGTTAATGTTAGATAGAGTTTGATTATTATATTTGTAACCCTGTGTTCAGCTCTGGGAAGTGGGGGAGGGGGAGGGTGGGGTTTTGGGGTGGGTATGGGGGTTTATACTGTAATCTTTATAAAACTTTTAATAAAAATAAAAAAATAAAAAAAAGATAGCTTTGTAGCTGTTGAGGACTTCTATCCCGCCTTTTTTTAATGCTATCTTTCCAGGCGATTAAACTTAACTTAGCTCATCTAGCCGCTGTCCCAGTTCGGGTCTTGACATATTCTTTAATTTAGCTTTCTTAAAACGTGGCTCCAATTTCCGCTGTTCTTCTTTCATTTAGAAATATCACTCTGAGAACAAAGGTCCTGACCAGGTGGTAGAGACACAGGCTCAGGTAGATGAGCTCAAAGGGATCATGGTCCGCAATATAGGTATGGATGACAAAGGTCTACTTCAATGGTTCTCAACCTGTGGGTCGGGACCCCATTTGGGGTCGATCGACCATTTCACGGGGGTCGCCAAGCAAGGCTGTCTGCCATTTTTTTTTGTCCGCCATTTTTTCCCCCTTTTCCGGCGGGTGCCTTACTTCCCTTGGGCTGGGCCAGCTGGTGGTCGGCCTGCTCCGTCTCTGCCGCTTGCCAGCTACGCCTCAGCCGGCGCAGGGGGCGGAACCACGCATGCGCGGCGCTCCCGGGCAGGGAAAGTCCTCGACTTACGACCGGTTGGGTAGTCCTCGACGTACGACCGGTTTAGTCCTCGACTTACGACCAGTTTAGTCCTCGACTTACGACTGGCTTAGTCCTTGACTTACGACCGGTTGGGGTCGCGGCCTTAAAAAGGTTGAGAACCACTGGTCTACTTAGACCCCTATATACCACTAAAGATGTATTTGGCGAGGGCTGATGCTTCGTGGGAAAGGACGTGTGTGGCCTGCATTTCAATGTATTTAGCAAAAAGATTGGGCGGAACAAAATAAGTAATTTGCCTTACATCTGTTCTTGCTTGAACTGCACGGTTACGTTAGCTTCCCAATTAGCTGGCTCTCCTATTAGCTTCTAAGGGGTGCCTCAAGACTCCAAGCTCTTGATTAAAGAACTTGCTCCAGATGTAATTAAATCAAGTACCTGGGCCAGAAACCGAACACAGTGCAGTCCTGTTAATTCAGTTTTGGTGGTTTAAGAAAATGGAGCGTTGGAAACTTGCTTTTCCCTTGGCATTCTTATAATTGCTCTCTCTCTCTTTCATCCAAGATCTCGTGGCTCAAAGAGGAGAAAAGCTGGAACTGCTGATAGACAAAACGGAAAATCTTGTGGATTCAGTAAGTTCTGGAGGTAGTGGGGTGAATTCTTTAGGATCGGCTCTGGCCTAAGGGGAAGGCCTGCAGGGTTGTTTGAGGGAGGGAATGAAAATGTATACAGGACACGTTTTTTTTTCTTGAACTAGCTACGTTCTAGAACATAGATCGGATGTTTTCAGAAAGTTATCTTCTAATCTTGGTATTTGGGACGGTAAAGTCAGATGTTTCTTCACTGGAGTTCTATTTACCATGCCAAATATTTCCCTTTATAGAGCAAAATTAACATGTGGTAGTCGGCAGAATCTTTTGACCATGCAGAGAGAAATCAAGCAGTCCGACATAGGCAAAGGCAGCTGTTCTTGGGAATAACGTTGCCTAAAAATCAGCAGTTGGGAATAGGGGTGTTCCTCACTTAGCCTCCATTCATTCAGCCACTGTTTGAAGTTATGACTGCTGAATGAACTTGCAGTCCCTGAAGTCCTAGCTGTTGCAGTTCCCTGCAGTCACATGAACAAAATGTGGGTCTGTCTGCATTTACAACTGCCCCTCATACCCCATGGCACCCGGTCTGGTGGCAGGCAGGGTGGGGTAGCCAAAAGGAGAGAGATGGGGCAGAGGGCTTGAAGTGGGGCCAGTCCTTTATCTTGGATCCAGGTTGCGACCTAGGAACTGTGTAGGACTTCCTCAATGACAGTAAATGGGATTGCCAGGACTGCTGTTGTTAAGCAGTCCCGTGACGTTTTGCATAACGACCATGTGGGTTGGTGACAGTTGTCTGTCCCCAGTAGATTCATTAAGTGAGGACTACTTGTGTTCTGGATGTCACCAAAGCCTAGTCAAGAACTTCCAGCAGAGGGCAATGTGGTTACTTCTGCTGTGGTCTTGAAGCGAAGGTCAAACAGTATTTGGATAGGAGACTTACCAAGAAGTTTAAAAAAAAATATGAAAAGGCATTCCAGAACATACATTGAAAGTATGAATTAAAACAACAGTTGCATATAACCCCTTTTTTTTGGATGAAACGTTGAGTAGAGTCCGTGTTAAATCCTCTCCTGTGCTTTTCCCCTCCAGTCTGTCACTTTCAAAACGACCAGTAGGAACCTGGCCCGAGCAATGTGCATGAAGAACCTCAAGCTCACCATCATAATTGTCATCGTATCAATTGTAAGTTGTTCTCCGATACAATAGGGAGGAAACTCCCCTGGCTTATAAAAGGAAATTACTGCATGTCCTTTTATCCTTGTGCTTGCTGGTCTGCAAGAATTAATGGGCCGCAAGGGGATGTATTCCCTTATGGAAGGACATCCGTTTGAACGAGAAAAATACCGAGGTGGCTTTTGCTGCAGTGCCGTTGCACGCTCAAGCAGCTAGTCTATAGTTGCAGTGCAGTGCTAGTTGCAGCGATGTGTGGAGGGACGGGAAGTTGCTAAATGCTTTCTCCCCCCCACAGGTCATCATTTACATCATTGTGTCGGCTGCCTGCGGGGGCCTCTCCTGGCCAAACTGTGTGTAGAAATAGCTGTCTGAGCCAATCCACCACATGAAAGCACACACACACACGCACAGAGGAATGTATGTCATCAAATGTGGACTTTCACACTCTTCATCCTTCCAGGACAGACACTTGAGTCTTTTTTGCCTTATCACCTTGTAAGGACATGGGTCTACCCCTTCAAACACCCAAAGGTGGTTCTTCTCTGAAAACAGCAGGACTACCTGAAGGGAGAAGAGGAGGGCGTTGGACAAACGGGAGGTTCTAAGTATCTGCATTATCATGCTTTGCACTTTACTGTCCTTGAGTGCTGCTGGAGCAGGTTGGGGGGAGCTGAAGGCCCCATAAACCTTAGGTTGAGATGTGAGTGGGGGACCACCGAAGTCGACCGAGTTCTTATTCACAGACCTAGCCCAGAGATGTGATCAGCTCTTAACTAAAACGGCTTTTTCCCTGCGGTGCCTTTCTTAATACCCATGACAGGCTGTGGCTTTTTCTTCAAAGCTTCCTTTGTGGCTCTTTTGTTGAAGGGGGTTCCACCTTTCAACTCGGGTGACTGGTAAATGTATAGTATTAATATTGCTGTAACATTGCTGCTACTTGTAATTTTTGTGTCTTGGGTTTGTCTTCTCGCCTCGTTTGGAACGTCCTTTCAAACCATACGGTAGTTCACGCTGGCTTCCTCTCCTGAGGTGTGTCTTAAAAGCTGCTTTAGCACGTCCAAAGGGATCACGCTCCGTGCAGGATTAGTGACTGCCCTCTTCTCTTTGAGCACAGTGGAGCTATTGTGCCTAGCTCAGAAACAGAGGCAGGTATTGTCTGAATGGGATCCCAAGCTACTGATTTTCCAGGGAAAAGTTAGAGAGAAGTATGAAGTATTGGAAAACCGACTTTTAATCTAAAACTGTGTAAATTACTTGTGAAAAACTTTAAACCCCCCCCCCCCCATTCGTGCATAATGTAAATGAGGACGAATCTTAACTGGGAAGATTCTTAAATCTTCCCCCAGTGTTGGTATTTTAGGATCTTATTCTAGTTTTCTAAGTAGTCTCTGCTTGCTCTCCTCAGCATACTGCAGAGAGCAAGACTGGTGTGTCTTATCCTTGTTTCCTACAGTCATGGTCTTCTCCATCAAAATGTCTTTGCAGGAACAAGCCAACACTGAATTAATTGTGCATGTTTTTTTTTTAAAAAATGTTAATAGCAATGGTTAATTTTCTATCATTTTGAATGCCTTTATGTAAGCGGCTTCCTCCTGTTTTAATAAAATGCACTGATGCATTCTTGTAAAATAAAGTTAAATCTGTTTAAATAAATGTACTTAACTGCAGACAGTTGGTAATCAGTTTTTCTCATCAAAGACCTTCCTGACAGCTGAGCTGCTTTTTTAAAGTTCTGGATAAACAGTGATGCAAAAGTAGAAAATCAGTGGGCTTTTTTCAGCGCTTACACTGAGCCCTTATCTAAAAACTTTCACATTGCTATGAGCTTCATGTGGTGACAGTAGCTCCCTGATCTTGACTGGTTGTGATTGTGGCAGGTTATACAGTAATGGGAAGCAGTTGCAAACAATTTCGGGACCACTGCCAGCAAACTGGAGAGATAGGTTACCACCAGTGTGAATTATAAAAGTGGTCCAAAGTGGTATTTCGCCCATAACCTTATTTTTTGGTTAGACAAAATTGTCTTAAGGATTTACAGAATGGTTTGAAAATCTGAAATCAAATACTGGCCAGCCTTTACTTTACAAGTAAACATTCAGTAGTGCTTATAATTTAATAGCCATTTTTTCAGGGTTTTTTCAAAAACATTTTACTGTGTGCCTGTTCAACACCTGATTTTACATTATCTTGCTTAACGTCTACTGTCTGATGATCCTTTGAAAATGCTCTGGTCCATCTCTTAAGTTTCAGCTGTTATTTCAGGAAGCATGGCAGGATAAATGGAAGCAAAGAGGGTTATATAACAACCATTCTTAATTGTTGAAAGTCTCCATCCCATTGCAGGAGATGACCAGTGAGTTCATCCACCAAGTATTTCAAGCAAGAAATACTTCTACCTACTGATTAAGTCAGTGTGGCTACAATTAAGTGTTATTAACATTTCTGGATCAAAAGGAAACCACTCAGCCCAACAGGCCAGGAAACAAATACAAAATGTCCAACTGTAGCAAGTATTCATTCATTTGGCAAATTACTAACAGGAAAGCTTAAAATTACTTGATGAATTCTCATTGTGTGTTTTTATGGGTCACTGCCTCGGCTTTAGCTACATCAAAGCATGACTGGTGCATTTGCTACGTGTCAGTGTGTTATTTTTCTTCCAACATTTTCATAACGAATCTCATTTGAGAGAAGACACTTAAATTTTCTTATTTCAAGATAGTGTCTACTATAGCTAGTCCTCCATGAACATAACTGAGCCACAAATTTCTGTTACTAAGTGAGACATTTGTTAAGCGAGTTTTTACGATATTTGCTTGTTACACAAAGTGACTTGTTACACAAAGCGATTCGCATTTGTTAAGCAAATCACTGCAGTTGTTAATAATATGATTGTTAAATGAATCTGGCTTCTCCATTGCCTGTCAGGAAGTCACAAAAGGTGATCATGTAATCCCGGGACACTGCAGCCGTCATAAGTATGAGTCAGTTGCCAAGTGTCTGAATTTTGATCATGTGATCATGGGGAACCTACAAGAGTTTTAAGTGTGAAAAATGGTCATAAATCCCTTTTTTCCAGTGCCGCTATTAACTTGGAACCGTCACTAAATGAACTGTGGTTAAGTCAAGGACTATCTGTGTATCTATCTGGGTAAAGAAAGCAGCGGGACGCAATTTTGCTACTGAAGACAAGGTAGCACTAGCCCCCTTCACATTTATTAACTACAATATCAAGTCACATTGGTGGCAAGACGTAGGGCTGGCGGACAGGCCCGTTTGCATTCCCAGGTATGATTGTATTCTTGCATTTGGCAAACTCCATGAGCCACAGATTTAATTTAAACAAGTTCCTTCATTGAAAAACAACTCCCCCCCCCAAAAAAAATGGACAGTAGAAAAGACTTGTACAAAAGCAGAAAGGTCAGTTTTAGTATCAAGGGTGAAGTAACGACCATGAGGGAACGAAACGCTTCAAGTGCATTTTTAGCCGGCAAAGGTGATGATGCTACTATCCACACTAAAACTTGCCTAGCTAAAAGATAAGGAAGAGAGCAAACGGGTAAGTAAGACCACACTGCAGGGGTGTACCTCAGCCTGCAGGCAACAGCACATAAAACAGTCTTGGAGAAAATGGGGGAATCAAGCTTTAAGACATTCTCCCGTGACAGATGATGCACTAGCTATTATTATTTTTTTTAAAAAAACCCTTTAACTTTTACAATAATAAAAGTAGTGAAGATTACCTGTTTGGGACAAGTAAAAAAAAAAAAAAAAGTCCTCTGAATTTCCTAGAAAAGTTAAGTTACACCAAGTGACATAAAAAAAAAACAGTCATTGCTAATTAATTATGTTTACCTTATCTAGCTGCCTTTTGCAAAGAAAGAAAGAAAAAACCCACAGACTCAAAAAATGTCTCGTTGCCACAGGAGTCTGTCCCACGCTCTTCTCCTTCCGCGCGTGTACCATGAACGGGTCTTCAGGTGTGCGCCTCAGGCCCCACCTGTACCTTCAGGTGCAAGGACTGCTGTCATCAAGGCTCAGCAGTCAGACTAGAGCAGCAGGAACAAAACACACACAAAAAAAGCCATCCATGTCCGTCCTCCAGACAACGCAAAGGCAAGTGTCCAAGTTCCGAAAGACATCATTCCAGTTTGTCAAGCATGGTGGCAGTGGAGAGAAATGGAGGCCTATGCCTGTCCTGCCCAGCCAGCTGGGCTGTTGTCCAGTTCCATAACCCAACAAACAAGTCACTCTTCAAATAGACGGAAAAAAACCAACCAAACAAGTTATTGTAGGTAGAAAGGTTCTTAGTAGGCGTCTATGTAACCGGAAACCTATAGACAACCCTGTGTGTCCATCTGTAAAATGAATCTGTTACGAAATTATTTGTCAGTAGTCTTCTGTCCTCTGAACTACGTCGTAATAGACAGCGATCAGAATTTTTACAACAACCAACCGAAGTCGTGTCCGACCCATCGTGACCCCATGGACAACGTTCCTCCAGGCCTTCCTGTCCTCTACCGTCTTCTGGAGCCCATTTAAGCTCACGCCTTAAAACATATATATTTATTTAAAAAGCAAGTATCTGCCGCTATTTGTTTTGGCTCATAGTCTGCTAGATGGCTGCGGAATAAAACCAGGTAGGGCAGGGGTCTTCAAACTTGGCCATTTTAAAACTGGTGGACTTCAACTCCCAGAATTCCTCAGCCAGCCCTGAGGGCTGGCTGAGAAATTCTGGGAATTGAAGTCCACCAGTCTTAAAGTGGCCAAGTTTGAAGACCCCTGAGGTAGGCTATCAAGTTTTTAAAGGAACAATCCTACAGTTTTATACGTGAACCTCAAGTTGATAATTACTCTCAACTGCACCTCTGAAATGCAACACAGGGCAAACCTCTGCTCCCCTCCCTAGAACCAGTCTGAAACTGGGAAAGAGGATGGGGGATTCTTTACAATTAAGGGAAATCTTTCCTGCTTTGAGCTGGCCTCTTTCTTTGACTTGCTCGACTGGGTCGTTTCTTCTAACAATCTGGGGGCTGGAAAAGGCACTGGAGATCAAGGCAAAGTCAGGCAGGCAAAGTAGTTGTCAGGTTTCAGATTGCAATCCAAATACAGATAGTCCTCGATTTACAACCACAACGGAGTCCAACATTTCTGTTGCTAAGTGAGACGTGTGCTAAGTGGAGTTTCTACCCCGTTTCACAACCTTTCTTGCCACGGTTGCTAAGTGAATCGCTGCAGTTGTCAAGTTAGTAACAACGGCTGCTAAGTCAATCCGGCTTCCCCACTGATTTTGCCTGTCAACAAAGCTGCCAAGGGTGGATCCCCTTTGCAGCTGTCATAAATATGGATTGGTTGCCAGGCACCTAAATTTTGATCGCGTGACCGTGGAGATGCTGCAATGGTCGTTATGTGTGAAAAATTGGTCATAAGTCACTTTTTTCATGCCGCTGTTAACTTTAAATCATCACTAAACGAACTGTTGTTAAGTCAAGGGCTACCTGTACATCACCTGCATGAGCTTTTAGGACTCACCGCTTGGCTGGCTGGGTCAACCTGCTCTTCAGAGTGGATGCTCCTGCAACTGATGCTTTGTTTTTAGGAAGAGAGCTTTTTGCTCCGGCGGCCATACTATTGCTTCGGTACACTGAGCTGCCACTACTGGAAGCACCTGGAGTCAGCGTGGAAGACTGTAGTTTTCGGACTCGGCCAGCTGGACTACCATATCCAGCAGCTCTAACGGGCTGCCGTGGGGTTAGGAGAGCATTCACACAGGGGCCCGCTTTCACGGGCTGCCGAGGTGTCAGGGGGGACTGCCCAGCACTGGAAGAATAGCGGAGCTTATTCGGAGTCAGACCTTAAAGCAGAAGGGAGGGAAAATAAGAGACCATATTAACAATTATAAAATGTGGGTGTCAATGCTGCTAGCATTGGATGTTCTGGCTTTGACAACATAATAGAGATGCAGCCTTATTCTTTCTCGTGCTTTACTCTTAGAATTAGATGATACTGGGAGAGGAGGAGGAATGTGATGGGAGTTAATATTGTAATAGTGCCTGAATTCAGTGCTTTTGAAATAAGAGATAAGAAATGGCCCGGTTGAAGAACTGGAGGGAAAGCCGGCATTTCAAACTAATTGGAGAACGTGATTTATGACTGTTAATTGGAGGAGGGAATTGTGCTTTGATACCATGTGCTCAGGGGAGGGGGATTCAGATTTTGGCTTCGACTATGTTAGTGCCGAAGCTATGTTGCTCCAATAAAGATTCTTTAAGGTAAACAATGCCTCGGAAGTTCTTTGAAGAGTTTCATCTGTCGGAACCACGACAGTGGGTCTATTTGGAGAGCATATCCAAAAGGGATCAGGAGGAGACAAAGCTCTCGGGCCGATTCACATGGCTGAAGCCAATCCAGGCCACAGCAGGCTAGAGAAGTCAAATTGTCAATTGAACCCACAAATTAAAAGATAACTCTAAGGGGGCGTTTCTTAACCGAGGGAGCCAGCGTTGTCCGAAGACTCTTTCCATGCTCATGTGGTCAGCGTGACTAGACGCCGAGGTGCACGGAACACTATTATTTTCCCACTGTAGTTGTACCCATTTATCTACTGGGTACAACATTTGCATGCTTTCAAACTGCTAGATGGGCACCACAAATTAAATCAGTAGCCAATGCATTTGGCGAAATGCCTAGTGCTAAGACTCCTATGATGGCGAATGAAACTGCCGTATTTTGAACAGCTGAAATATATGAATAACCTTCAAGGGCAGCTCTGTGTAGAACCCATTAGAACAGGGGTCTTCAAACTTGGCAATTTAAGGCTTGTGGACTTCAAGTCCCAGAATTCCTCAGCCAGCCCTCAATTCTGGGAGTTGAAGTCCATAAGTCTTAAAGTTGCCAAGTTTGAAGACCCCTGCATTAAAATAACCCAACTGAGACTTCTACATGAAGAATGACTGTGGTCTGGCACACTTCTTCAGAGAAGGCCCAGCTGATTTCTCAGGTGATTAAGTCCCTTTAAGAACTAAAAACAAAGAGGGATCCCATAGAACTTCCAAACTTAAAACCATTATTTCAGGGTTATTATTTCAAGCTAAGATCTCTCAAACGCTATTGTTTCTATTTTGACAATCACACCAAATGAAATGTCGTGGGACAGTTTCAGGAGAAGCCGACTTACTGGCGGATTCCTGATGGATTCTAGAGAGCCGACTACTGGGAATCTGTAGATCTGAGTCCAGGCTCCGGCTATTTCTCACTGACTCCAAAGATCGCAGGCCGGTCCTAGCCAGATTAGGCATACTGTGACGCAGTTCCTCTGTAAAGGACAACGTAACAAAGAATGAAAAACCCAACTGTTGCTGTTATCGACATGATGATTCAAAAAAAAACCCCAGCGAGATTCAGAAATAATAGCACGCACCTTCGTTCGAAGAATACTTCAGTTTATCTTGCATCGGACTCTGCCCTGTCCTCCGGGGGGCCCGAATTCGGGTATTTGTGGCCCTCCCGTAATCTGTGTTTGTGGAGGGGGACTGGCACCGCGGGGAGCTGAGTGGGGATGGGGAGTATCTGTGACTGCTGTGATAGGGGAAAGAGCAGTCGTCATCCTCGTCTTCCAGGCTGTACGTGTCAAAATCCTGGTCGCTGTAGGTGCCTCTGCGCAAGGAATGTAAGGAAGCGCTGGAACTGCGACGGGAGACGGAGGCTGAGCTGGAGGCACAATCCTGACGAAGACCTGAAAGACGGCCAAGGCCACAGAAGGGACAGTTACTTCTCGATCGTATGGTTTANCTGTGGCCAGGGGGGCGTTTTACCGGGTACGCCTGGTTTACCAGTTGCGGCCTTTTCTGGACCGGGATGCCTTGCGCACAGTTACCCATGCTCTTGTCACCTCCCGCCTGGACTACTGCAATGCTCTCTACATGGGGCTCCCCTTGAGGAGCACTCGGAGGCTCCAGTTAGTCCAGAATGCAGCCGCGCGGGCGGTGATCGCTCCCATGTAACGCCGCTGCTACGCGAGCTGCACTGGCTGCCTGTGGCCTTCCGGGTGCGCTTCAAGGTGTTGATTATCATCTTTAAAGCGCGCCATGGCATCGGACCTGGCTACCTCCGAGACCGCCTTCTGCCACAGATCACCTCTCACCGGCCGATACGCTCCCACAGGGAGGGTCTCCTCAGGGTGCCGTCAACCAGACAGTGTCGGCTGGCGACCCCCAGAGGGAGAGCCTTCTCTGTTGGAGCCCCCACCCTCTGGAACAAACTACCCCCAGAGATCCGGGTGATTCCGGATCTCCCCTCCTTCCGCCGCGCCCTCAAGACATGGCTATTTCAGCTGGCAGGACTGGCCTAAGGGGTGTTTTAAATTTGGTTTTTAAATAACTTTTAAAAAAAAAGAAAAGGCCTATATTAATATTTCATTTTAACCACATTTTAAATTTTGTATATTGTATTAGTTATTTTGTTTTAAACTGGCTGTAAGCCGCCCTGAGTCCACCAGGAGAAGGGCGGGGTATAAATGTGATAAATAAATAAATAAATAAATAAATAAATAAATAAATAAATAAATAAATAAATGACTGTGGTCTGGCACACTTCTTCAGAGAAGGCCCAGCTGATTTCTCAGATGATTAAGTCCCTTTAAGAACTAAAAACAAAGAGGGATCCCATAGAACTTCCAAACTTAAAACCATTATTTCAGGGTTATTATTTCAAGCGAAGATCTCTCAAACGCTATTGTTTCTATTTTGACAATCACACCAACTGAAATGTCGTGGGACAGCTTCAGGAGAAGCCGACTTACTGGCGGATTCCTGATGGATTCTAGAGAGCCGACTACTGGGAATCTGTAGATCTGAGTCCAGGCTCCGGCTATTTCTCACTGACTCCAAAGATCGCAGGCCGGTCCTAGCCAGATTAGGCATACTGTGACGCAGTTCCTCTGTAAAGGATAACGTAACAAAGAATTAAAAACACAACTGTTGCTGTTATCGACATGATGATTAAAAAAAAACCCCAGCGAGATTCAGAAATAATAGCACGCACCTTCGTTCGAAGAATACTTTAGTTTATCTTGCATCGGGCTCTGCCCTGTCCTCCGGGGGGGCCGAATTCGGGTATTTGTGGCCCTCCCGTAATCTGTGTTTGTGGAGGGAGACTGGCACCGCGGGGAGCTGAGTGGGGATGGGGAGTATCTGTGACTGCTGTGATAGGGGAAAGAGCAGTCGTCATCCTCGTCTTCCAGGCTGTACGTGTCAAAATCCTGGTCGCTGTAAGTGCCTCTGCGCAAGGAATGTAGGGAGGCGCTGGAACTGCGGCGGGAGACGGAGGCTGAGCTGGAGGCACAATCCTGACGAAGACCTGAAGGACGGCCACGGCCACAGAAGACACAGTTACTTCTCGATCGTATGGTTTAGCATAGCTGCGATACTGTTTTAATATTTCCCACCAAAGGGCTAGCAAAGCAAACAAGGAAACAACCACATCAGACTTGTACCCGAGATAAATGACACCTTACACGAGGCAACGGCAGCATTTTCGGCTTGTAGCCTCAATTAATTTTAAAGGCACCAAAATGAGGGTTGCAATCTAGCTTTCACATCTCTGCAGACAAGTCTATTTTAGCACTCATAACCAGTATCTGCATTTTGGGGCAGAGTAACAACCCGGAGAGTTTTGCTAGTGACAGCACATTGTAAATCCACAGGGCCTCCCTCAGATGTCTAGGCAAACATCAGCATCTCAACTTTTTCATTCGACAACTTTTTCATTTTACAGAGTTATGTTCGATTCAATATACTGAGCTATAAATGATCTGTTTGCCAGAAACATCGTGGGATATTGTAGTTCAGGGGTCCCCAACCCCCGGTCTGTGGACCGGTACCGGGCCGCGGCATGGCAGCAATCAGTCCACACAAACAAGTAAAGCCCCATCTGTGGGATGCAGGCAGCACACAAAACCACACACTCTCCGGCCCGTGGAAAAACCTCTCTCCACAGAACCAGTCCCTGGTGCCCAAAAGGTTGGGGACGTCTGTTGTAGTTCTTTCACAAAGGTGCAATTTTAAGGCTCAATGATCCTTAATGAGATACTCTTAACATAACCTGCTCCAAAAGCAAGACTTTTTAATTTATTTTCCCGACCATTAAACTATGCTGGAATACACATGTACTTCAGAAGCAACTGCAATGAGTTCCAGAGCAGGTGCTTCTAGACAGACTTAGCCAAAGCAGCAGCAGACGTGTTTCTTCCTATCATTAAATAGGGACATCTAATTTACTAGCAGGGACACCCAATTACCCACCTAAGAAACTATCTGTGTGTACTCTTGTGCTGGCGGAATGAGAGAAAATTCAGTAAGTGGAAAAATAATATTTTGTATTATTGTTTCTTTAAAAAAAAATCCTCCTGCGGTAGGTGATGTAGCCTTAATGTAGAGACAGAAATACTGCAAATTGCTTTCACATACTTTCTTCCTGCAGGCGGGCCATAACTTGCACGTCAGTCAAGTCTTGCAGTTTGTAGCCCATTGAAATCGAGTCGTCTGAGGTACTAAGTTCGCTATCGACAGAAGACTGAGAGCTCAAAGCTGAATGCATGTTCAAGTAACCTTAGAAAAGTGGTGGGAGAGAAGGAAAAAGCAGGTGAGGGCGAGGAAGCTACAGATACAGGAAGCTACAGATATCATTTTAAAACACACAACTGTACAAGTCGTAGTATGCATTTTTTTCCCCAGTTTTGTACTTAAACACCCTTATAAGGTAAGCAAATTTATCATAAGGATAACCAGCAATGGTTTCCAAGTGAGAGAGAGTTCTTTCAATATTCAATACGGAGGAAAGTTTATCCTGTCATGCATGGTAACGATAGAATTCTGTTGTTAAAATCATCATTTCAGTTAATCTTCCCTATCCAAATATCCCAGATGAATGGGCATTACTCTGAGCTCCCTCTTACAAACCTCTGGCAACTGTTTCTGTGACGTGCAAGGAAAGAAAAGGATTATGGCATGTAAAATAGTTTGGATGAAGCCACAGAAAGCCATCAAAACTAGGTCAGACGTAACAACCTCATTCCCTGTTGCACCAGAAATACAAAACTATGAGCAAAGTGTTTGTGAGTGCAAAGTCAACTTACTTTATCAGCTACAAAGCAATTCTAGTTTTTAAAGTACGAGTAAACAGGTTCCCTAAGAGCATGTGGCTGAAGATATGAGTGTCATGTGTCTGACTAATGAAACACTTCAAAGAACTTTCAGGCATGGTTTAACCTAAAAAGCCTTTATTAGTGTAGAGGAGTGTCAGCACGGCATGGAGAATGCCAAGATCTGAATTTCCCTTCCTTTGCACATAACATTCCAGGCATTTCCCCTCCCCTATTTTGGGGTCATGATTCACATCTTCCAATTAACCTGGAGGGCAAAGATTCACTTCTGTTCCCTTCCATGGGCTTTTCTCTCCTCTCTCATTCTCATCTGAATTAACTCTAAAAGTACCAGACAGTTCTGCATATTTTGTCAAAGCAAGAATATTCAATATTAGCAGCGCTGACATCGAGTCATCATCCTCTACTAAAGAAGAGCACACATGCCAATATTAACATGTGTCGGCTTTACTGGATCATCAGTTCTTCACGTTTCAGAACTTCTTAGAGTATATCAGTCAAGATGACCCTCCACTTTCTGCTGCGGCTGGATTAGGATTTTTTGAAAATGAATCTTTTCAAATTCATAGTGTGAATTTAAGATAATGCCCGAGCCTGCCACAAAACATATTGTTTTTGGTTTGAATACTTCAGAGAAAAGCCAGGTTATTTAAAACAAAATAGGCAAGACAAGAGAACCAGACAATTTTGGACACCAAGTTGTACTGTAAACATGTTACTATTTCACAACTGATTGTTTCTAGCCTTCCCCTCAATATAGTTTATAGGTCATTTTGACATAAAGAAGAGGGGAAAAAAACATTGTTTGCTCAACTGTCAAGAGCAGATTCTTATTATCAGACAAGCAGGCTACTTATTTACAAAGTCCTAGACACGTTCAAAGAAGCAGTCGTTTAGTCATTAATTAAGAACCTAAGCTAATTATATGGCAAGACTCATGTGTGTTTAAGCAGGATAAGCATTCGTGACTAACCACAGCAATCTTAATTCCCTTCTAAGCAGCACTGTCATGCAATTAAAATGACTAAAACAGTATAGGATCAAACAAGGGAGGATACCATTCTCAGAGTATAGATGGTTTTCAAAAGTAAATTCACAGAGAACAAGGGGAGCAGGTCAAAACTTAGGTATGGGAGAGAAAAAAAGACTTTAAACATTGACCTTACTGCCATTCCAAACTGGAGTGAGGACTCTGCACTTAATATTCATTGGAGAAATAAAACTCTTGTTCCTTTCAATGGGAGCTTCCCTTCCAAAACAAATAGCCATGTGGAAAGGTAATAATCCAGAAGCTAACCAAGAGCAAAAAGTTAAAACTGCCACACTGCAGCCCCAATCTCTTACAGTTAATCCTGTCCAATCGCTGCAATTGATTTATTGATGTATCATACAAACAACTGCTAATTGTATAAATAAGAGAAACAAACTGCAACAACAACCTGTCTGGATAAAACTCTGTACAGAAATGTTTCTCAACCTTGGCAACGTTAAGACTTGTGGACTTCAGCTCCCAGAATCCCCCAGCCAGGTTTGCTGTACAGTATCTGAAAATGCACTGATTTAGTTGGCAGCAAAATATAAGATCTGAAAGCAAAATTAAAGTAAATTCACAGAGAACAAGGGGAGCAGGTCAAAACTTAGGTATGGGAGAGAAAAAAGACTTTAAACATTGACCTTACTGCCATTCCAATCTGGAGTGAGGACTCTGCACTTAATATTCACTGGAGAAATAAAACTCTTGTTCCTTTCAATGGGAGCTTCCCTTCCAAAACAAATAACCATGTGGAAAGGTAATAATCCAGAAGCTAACCAAGAGCAAAAAGTTAAAACTGCCACACTGCAGCCCCAATCTCTTACAGTTAATCCTGTCCAATCGCTGCAATTGATTTATTGATTTATCATACAAACAGCTGCTAATTGTATAAATAAGAGAAGCAAACTGCAACAACAACCTGTCTGGATAAAACTCTGTACAGAAATGTTTCTCAACCTTGGCAACGTTAAGACTTGTGGACTTGGGAGACTTCCGGTGGCAAGCGACCTCGTTGGAAGCAGCTGTTTGCTGCCTCCCGCCTGTTTCAGCGTAAAAGCCGTTTAGACAGCTAGCATCAGCTGTAAAACGGCTTGATACCTTTCCCCTGGGCATAAGGGGATAGGTGAGCTGCCCGGGGTAGGAGTTGAGTTCCCGAGTCGTCCCATGTGGACGATGTAGGTGAG
>NW_015387692.1:90405-97817 GCF_001527695.2 Protobothrops mucrosquamatus
TTTGTGATGTTTTTTTCTATGATGAAAAATAATAAAAATTTTATATTGAAAAAAAAAAAAAAGACTTGTGGACTTCAGCTCCCAGAATCCCCCAGCCAGGTTTGCTGTACAGTATCTGAAAATGCACTGATTTAGTTGGCAGCAAAATATAAGATCTGAAAGCAAAGTCGCTAAGGATTTTTTTTCCCCTGTTCCCTAATTGATTCATTTCATTGGTGGCTCCATCAAGTGGAAGGAGACTTTCCAGTTCAGCAAAAAAATAATTTTCACATGACTGAGATCAAAATCATGATAAAGGTCTGCAAAGGAAAGAGATGTCAAATTTCAGGCTTGCAAAGCAAAAGCATCCAATTAAAAGCTGCCTGGTATGTAGGCAGTCGCTACATGTAGTGTTCTCATTAGCTGCAGTTTGAGAATACTATATAATTCACTAATGTACTAAATATGAAAAATGATATTTTTAAGTTCACTCGTTGCTCTGAAAGGATTGTTACATAATTCTCAAATAATCGGTCTAAATAAAAAGAACATTTAGAATGTAATTTCTGAATTGCTATTTGCTCTGTCTTTAGGGAAGTTAAAACACCGAATTGGCTGCAAAGATAAACTGGGTACAGTTTCTGTGACTGAAAGGTAAGAGGAAAGGATTATTAGGTATTCCAGCAATAAAAGACAAAAATAATCCAGACGTTAGTGTTATAGCCTCCACTTGAAAAAGGCATTTCAGTATTGTCTTTCATTAGAATTTAAGATGTCAGTAATTTAATCTTAATAGGTTTTCTCTTCTCCGCCCCAAATGTCAAAGAAATATTTAGGAAATGGTATTTCATTTGTCCTTATTTTAAAAAAATTAAGCATGCAATAAGTGATTGGCTTTTAAACGCTGGTTCTAAATGCAAATCAACTTTCTGCACAGCAACGTGAACTAGCTGAGCTTTCCAAGCGGTTTCAGATTCTGTCTCCACAGCATGCTGGTCATTCCACCTTTTGGGAAACTTCAGACAAAGCAGACAAAAAAAAATGTGTAGGTCTATTTATTGTAGACTTAGGACTATAAGCTAATTCTCACCAACCATGGGAGAAGATATATAAATGCAAGTTAAAACATTTTCACACACATAAAGCGACGTAAGAATGCCATGCTAAAGAGGACTCTCCATTTTCCTAAGGCAGTGGTGGCGAACCTATGGCACGGGTGCCAGAGGCGGCACTCGGAGCCCTCTCTGTGGGCACACGTGCCGTTGCCCCAGCCTCGCCTCCCCCCGCGACCCCCTCCTCTCCAGCAGCCCCCCTGAAGGAGAGTCGCCCCTGAGCGTGGCCCACCTGGACCAGCGCAGCCAAGGATATGGCAGCCAGGCAGCGTGGACAAGACTCTGCCCTCACATCCCATCATGCACAGTTGATGCTGCAGGGCGCGGAAAGAGGGCGTGACCGCCATGGCGCTGCTGGGCTGCCTGTGTGATCTGCGGCGGGCCCTGGAGGCAGTGAGTGGCCCTGCGGGCAGGGGGGGCGGGAGATGGGGGAGCGGAGCAGGGGCGGGGCAGGGAGTGGAGCAGGGGCGGGGCCAGTTTTTGGGCACTCGGTCTCTAAAAGGTTCGCCATCACTGTCCTAAGGGATAATCAAATGCCCTGGGCCCGAAGGATATGGGCCAGACAATGGTCTTTTATCACAAAAATAACAGACCTTTTTTTAAAAAAAAAAACCAAATTAGCACAAAGAAGCAAGACGATTTAAATAAGAAGCTTATTAGGGGAAGAAGCCCTTAGAATCATCACATTAAACTGTCCAAAGCAACCTTGTCCTCCCCTCTGCATGCATTTCCCATGTCCATTCCTCTGAAAGTATCCCAGATGCCATGCCATACCTGAGCTACCGCAAGTTAGTAGTGGTTTGTTAGTTGATTTGTAGTGCCCAGGAGAGTTTAGTGCATTGCTACAGGACCCTGAGTCTGTATTCAAGTTATGCACACTTGGAGACGCCAATGGACTGCAATACAGGGATTTCCACCTACTGGCTAAAGGAAGATACAAAAAAGCCATGAATTGTTACATTAAACACAGATACTCAGGTGAGGAGAGAAAGAGAGAGAGAAGTCAAACCACATCTGCATGCATTACATGCCAGACACACTCACCCCAGTCATGATACAAACCAATAAATTCAATTTCCAATTATGGCTGACAGATTAATCTCTGGAATTAAAGCAAATGAAGACAATCCTTAGTTCTCCATGGGCTAATTCTCTTCCTGTCTTAACATCTGGGACTTGCAGGTGTCAGACTAATAGATATATGCTGTTGTGTGAATTTACAGTGTTCACCTTGGACATACTTGAGTCGGTTTGTAGTGCTAAAGTGAACTCTGAAAGATGAGCCGTGGTTCTTCTCCAGAGTTTCCAAAAATAACAGACAGGCTAGATGAGAAGATATCCAATATTATGGCATTTCTCTCTCAGTGAAGAAATGCATAGTTTGCCATCTCTCATCCTAGAATGTGGATGTACATAAGATGTAAGTTTCCCAGTTGGACAATCTTAGAGATACTAATACTATGTGTCAAAAAATTTCAACATGAATCAGGTTTCTGGAGTTATCAAGGACAGATACAGGTAGTGTGATCTAATGAAAATAGTATCTAGTGGGAAAACTATTCTGGGCCCATTTCTCAAAATGCTTCTTTAAAGCAATTTAATTTCGTTTAGGTTTTTTTAGAAGTTTGGCTAGGTATGATGGAGCTGTGAAACTGTAGCATCAAGAACAACAAAAAACTTGGCACAGAACTATTAAAACCAAATAAAGATTTCCCATCATTATCTAGGGCTGAAAATTCAAAAAGGAGTGGCATTATTTAGGAAAAAAAATCATTTTATTCTGAGCTACATTGTCCTCATATTCTAGGAGGAGTTGACAAGTTTAATTTGTTGACAAACCTGCTAATGTGTTTACGTTGTTACAATGTTCAACTTCACACACTTTGGAAAAAAAAATAAGAGTATTTAGCTAGCAGAATGTTTCTGTTTCCCTGAGAATCTAATGTGATTCCAAATGACAAAATCAAGTTTTCAAGCAAAATCTCTCCAAAACTATTCTTCGGTTTACTATATTATTAACATTTTTCACCGTAGCAAGAAACTCAGAGGGCAGCAACTTACAATACTGGATGTGTTAGGTGTCTGCATTAAAATAAACTTTTATATTTTGAAATGCCATGTGCCAACTAGTGAATGTTTATATGTCTGTATGTCACCAAAACATAATAAGTTACATTTTGGAAAAAAAGGACTATTTGAAACGAAACAGTACAACATTAAAAACATTCGAAAGAAAAGTATTTCCTTTAAGGTTTGCAAAATATATATCTTAAAAGATTATCCCAAGATGTCTTAATATCCTCTGAGGGCAGAGGACAGTCTCCAGCTAGGTCTTCTAGTCCAAAGGATCACATAAGTTTTCTAACTTAGGGCAAATTTAGAAGCAGGCATAAAAGCTGGTTCTGTGATTTGGGGCTAGTCACAACAGAATCCATCTCACAGAGATGTTGTCAGGGGGGGAAACAGGAGGTAGGAACATAATATAGGCTATCTTGAGTTGTACAAAATAAAGGCAGGATATAAATCTAATAATCATAACCGTGATTAGCTCAGGGATGTCCCACATAAGCACTAGGCTTAATGTAACTGGGTTTGAACTGCATCAAGCAAATGCAAAACCAAATTTCAAGGTCCCAATTTCAAGGTGTTATTACTGATCTTATGATCCAATTCATTTTTCTCAAGTCTTCTCCATTATGCCAAGCTCTTTAAAAGTGCAACACTAACAAATCAATCTACTAGCTCCCTCAGTGGTCAATTAAGGGCTCTCTCAAGACCATTCATAGGCCTACCTTGGTCAAGTCTGCTGATGAGGGTACGGCAAGCTGCCTCAGTCTCAGGACTAGGGTGATCCAATACCTGTCTACACCATTTCAGGGGAGATTCCTTCTTATCTGTTGGTGGGTTTCTTGGAGAGATATACAGCCTGAAGTGGAAAGGTAAAAAGTTTAACCTGACAGCTTGATTGAAGCAACTATTTCAGTATCTCTATGCTTCCATTAGTATTTTATCAACAAAAGTCTAACGTCACAGCAAAGAAAGCAATGTAATAAGTATTTTTCCCTTTCTTAACTATTTGGGGGGGGGGTCAGACAAAATTACTTCCATTTTTAAGATGGATCCAAATTTCATTATTCATCCAAATAATGAAATCATCCATCATACTCTACTTTCTCATAAGTCTGTTTCATTTTCTCACATACAGGTAGTCCTCGACTTACGACCACAATTGAGCCCAACATTTATGTTGTTAAATGAGACATTTGTTAATTGAGTTTTGCTCCATTTTATGACCTTGCTTGCCACAGTTGTTAAGTGAATCATTGTGGTTAAGTTAGTAACACAGTATTGACTTTCCTTGTCAGAAGGTTACAAAAGGTAATGACATGATCCCAGGACACTGTGACCGTCATAAGTACAAGTCAGTTGCCAAGCATGTGAATTTTGATCACGTGATCATGGGGATGCTGCAACAGTCACAAATATGAAAACCGGTCATTAGTCGCTTTTTTCAGTGCCATTGTAACTTTGAATGGTCACTAAATGAACTGTTGTAAGTCATTGAGTACCTGTACATAATTGTTTTGCTAAGGAAATAACGAATTACACAACGTAACATTTGTGTAAAGCAAACAATGGTTGGGTAGTAACAATGTAACATCTCTTCAATTCTTTTCAGGATCCAGAGTACACTACTTAGGTAAATATAATGCTTGCAATTTTCACAAAAATAGTCCAAGCAATTTATCCTCCAAATTATCTCATATCAGTTAATTATAACTGTGAATCCCTATAGCAGAGCTTATTTTTAAAAAAATCATTTTTAAAAAAACCTTCAGCTCCATCTCCTTTTTTTCAAGTATAGCCCCCTTCCTACTTACAGCAAGCATCTTCCACTGGCAGAAAAAAAATTCCAATAATCCAGTCCTCTCTTTCATCTAATCCAATTATTTCTTGAATAATAAGCTTAAGGAATGGTTAAAGAATTGTTGCTTAAGGTGACCTTACAGCTTACATTTTGCTATGTGTACAGATAAACTATTATGCAAATATCTGTAATATTAATAGAAATACCTTAAGGAACTATATTTGGCAATAGTCTCCACTCCATTTGGCAATCTCTTATGAGAAAACTGGCGCTCTAAATAGAAATGTAGGCTTCCTGGTCTCCCATACTTTTTTTCCTTTCTGTTTCTCTTAAACATTTTAGACCAGAGTTGTTGTTTTTTTACAAATCAATCCCCTTTCTTTCACACTGTCCATTTTCCTGTCACACTGCTGTGTTCACTGATGTTTTTGAGGGGCGGTGGAGTGAAGAGAAACAGAATAATAATCTGCTCTAGAAAATATGATTACAGCCTTATTCCCTCTCAGCATGAATCCTTTAGAGCTACAGTATATAATCTCATAGTACATACCAGCTGTCCTCTTCATCGCTGCCGTTCTCTAACTCCAGCAATTCTACTTCATCCAGAGTTGTTTCGTTCAAGAGATCTTCCGCGTTTGTGTTTGTTTCCTTCATTTGCAACGCTGGCTCAACACCTCTGGTGAAATCTTCTAGCAACACTGTGTGGTTGCAATCCCAACGAGAGACATCGTTTGTGTTGGCCTCGCTGTTCTGCATCTGGGTACCGCTCACAAACTTTGCCCCGGAAGGCTCTTTGTCAGATCTTTTTTCACAACTGTGCTGTCCTGGGGTCTCCACGTCCTTTTTTAAGAACTCGCCGCTTTCCTCTGCTTCTGATCTCATTTTACTCAGGGCCGAGTGCAGGTCTGCCACTATTTGCAACTCCTGCTTGTCCATTAGTGCGTTGATGCTATTATTCATTTCCATGCCGTTGAGCCTGGAATTGCAATTATCCACTCCAGCATCAGCTTGGCTCAGCAATTTTGCCTCTGGCACACTTCGCAGGCTTCTAGTTCTCAGCTGCTGATTCTGGAGCTCAAGCCTCCTCACAAGCTCTTGCAATTTCCTCACTTCTTCCAGCTCAGGGCCCACCTGATCAGCCATGGATTCTGCATCAGGACCCATCACTGAATTCTCTGCTGAGCTTCGGCCCAATTCAGTTCCAAGACTGTGGTCTGGCTGAATTACAGTGGTGCTCCCAGGAACGACCATCTTCACGGAACCCCTGAGGAATTTTGCTAAAAAAAAAAGATACCACAGAAGATGGATATGAAAGAAACAGTGAACACACGCAACTATTGGCTTTCCTATTAATTAAATGTATTGTGTGATGAGTCAGCAAGAATGCCTTAGTGAATCTGAAAGCAATTTATCGGCAGGAACAGTATGTTGTATTTATCCTGGGTATCTTGACATGGCCATGCTTCTTCAGTGCAAGCAGTAACTGCAATGACTGCTATAAGATACATGACTAATCTGCACCTACAGTGTAAATTGACATTTATAAGGAGAACTTGTAAAGTAAATAATGCCCAAATCCAACTGGAGCTGCCCACGTAGAAGCACTTTCAACAGAAGCTTTTGTTTGCCAAGGTCATTTATACCCAACACTGCCTTCTGAAATATTACTGATCTTAAAAAAAAAAAATCAAAAGCAAGTCTGTGCGAAAAGAAAGATTCAGAAATTAAAGAGCTGAAAGACAAGCATATTACCGCAGTTCCATATGGTGGCAGCTAGCAACACTGCCGTTTTGAAAGATTAAATATTGAAGGAAGAAAAACTGAGCATTTCACTCATTAAGCACAGACTGTAAAAATGTGGCTCACCCCCATTTACTCAATCATGAATTTCTTCAAGTTTTGATAAGAAATGAAATGAAATCCAGGACTGACAGCAGTTTACTGCTTAAGTCCAGAAGCCAAATATTTTGCATAGTGTGGGGAATAAGGCAGCCTATACATTATTATAATCAAATAAATATGACATACATATATCATACTTTGGGAAAGTATCTTTAACACTGAATATTTTAGACTTTACTACAGCTCAACACTCATTTAGAGAATAGTGACACTGGAAAGAGCATATATAGTCTTTTTTTCCTGGATTGATTGTAAAGCAAATACATAGAATGATATAAACAAGGGCACTACCAATATTTTATTACCCCACTTTATACGCTATGCACCAAAAATGAAGAAAAACAAAAGTAACAACGCAGGTATTTCTATCATTTCTGTACTAAATAGGACTTAATACAAATAATATTGTTGGTTATTTAAAACTGTTTCTATGTTCAAATTTTTGTCTTGCAAAACAAAACCAATTTTTAATTTCCTAAGCATCTCCTGCATTAAAACTCAAAATATAATTTCAATGCATGTTCCATCTACAAGGAAAAATAGGGGGGGGG